>NC_140237.1:2734505-2739505 GCF_949987555.1 Borostomias antarcticus
GGAGGAGAGATGGAGGAGAGATGGAGGGAGATATAGGAGAGATGGAGGGAGAGATAGAGGAGAGATGGAGGAGAGATGGAGGGAGAGATAGAGGGAGAGATAGAGGGAAAGATGGAGGGAGAGATAGAGGAGAGATGGAGGGAGAGAGATAATAAAGTGATTGTTGTTGTTGTTCTCTGGAGATAGTAAAGTGAGTGTTGTTGTTATTGTTTACCCTCTTCACCCTCAAGCTGCGTCTCTCTGAGGCGTTCCGCATGAAGGGGCTCCTCCTGGCCAAAGAGCTGTCACTGTCACTCCTGCTGAGCTGGAGAGAGGTGGAGAGAGGAGAGGGAGAGAGGAGGAGAGAGGAGAGGGAGAGAGGAGGAGAGAGGAGAGGGAGAGAGGAGGAGAGAGTAGGAGAGAGGAGAGGGAGAGAGCAGGAGAGAGGAGAGGGTGAGAGGAGGAGAGAGGAGAGGGAGAAAGGAGGAGAGAGAGAGGGAGAGAGGAGGAGAGAGGAGAGGGAGAGAGGATGAGAGAGTAGGAGAGAGGAGAGGGAGAGAGGAGGAGAGAGGAGAGGGAGAGAGGAGGAGAGAGGAGAGGGAGAGAGGAGGAGAGAGTAGGAGAGAGGAGAGGGAGAGAGCAGGAGAGAGGAGAGGGTGAGAGGAGGAGAGAGGAGAGGGAGAAAGGAGGAGAGAGAGAGGGAGAGAGGAGGAGAGAGGAGAGGGAGAGAGGAGGAGAGAGTAGGAGAGAGGAGAGGGAGAGAGCAGGAGAGAGGAGAGGGTGAGAGGAGGAGAGAGGAGAGGGAGAGAGGAGGAGAGAGGAGAGGGAGAGAGGAGGAGAGAGGAGAGGGTGAGAGGAGGAGAGAGGAGAGGGAGAGAGGAGGAGAGAGGAGAGGGAGAGAGGAGGAGAGAGGAGAGGGAGAGAGGAGGAGAGAGGAGAGGGTGAGAGGAGGAGAGAGGAGAGGGAGAGAGGAGGAGAGAGGAGAGGGAGAGAGGAGGAGAGAGGAGAGGGAGAGAGGAGGAGAGAGGAGAGGGTGAGAGGAGGAGAGAGGAGAGGGAGAGAGGAGGAGAGAGGAGAGGGAGAGAGGAGGAGAGAGGAGAGGGTGAAAAGAGGAAAGAGGGAGAAGATTGGTCATTTTTCAGTCTACTACCCAGAAAGAAAGCAATGTGACAGTGTGTGTGTGTGTGTGTGTGTGTGAGTGTGTGTGAGTGTGTGTGTGAGTGTGTGTGAGTGTGTGTGTGTGTGTGTGTGTGTGCTCACCCTGTGTTCTCCGAGGGAGAAGGTCTGAGACCTCATGATCATGCTGCTGCGAACCAACCCCCGGTTTGGGCGTGGCCTATCTCTGTGGGGGTGTGGCCTATCTCTGTGGGGGTGTGGCCTATCTCTTATCGCCGCACCCCGCTGGACACACCCCTCCGTGTTCGTACCCTTGTCCACCTGGAACACACACACACACACACACACACACACACACACACACACACACACGGACACACACATTACTTTATTTGCGAGGAGTGAGAGTATGGGGTGTGAAAAGTGCCCTTTGGTTGCTTGTTCAAAGCTTACTTACAACGTGTATGTATGTGTGTGTGTGTATGTGTGTATGTATATACATACACACACACATACAGACATACACACACGCTCGTGGTAACCAGCACAGCTCACTGCAAAACATGCGCACATGCGCGGTAGTCGATCGCGCTTTAAATGAATGGGGGAGCTCACGTGACCGAATGACTGTTTGCGTTGTGAGTTGTGAGCTCAGTGGGGCGTGTATGTGTGTATGTATGTGTGTGTGTGTGTATGTATGAGATCGAACATAGCCTACATACATACATACATACACACACACACACATACACGTTCGTTCCAACCAGCGCAGCTGTATGTGAAACTGCTTGCGCATACAATCGCGGTAGCCACCGCACTTCCGCGTGACGTCACCGAATGCTCCGCCGCTGTTTTGAGAAGAGCGTGTATGTGTGTGTGTGTGTGTGTGTGTGTGTGTGCTAAGCTAGTTAGCAAGATGACTGCGCGTGACGTACTGACGTAATCGGCCGCGCTGCGTGCGACGTCATCTGCGTGCGTTCGGATCGTGCGTTTGAGCTGGACACAACAAGCGAATTTCCGTCTTCCCAACAAAAGGTAAAGCTTACTACAAATATAGCCTACAGACAATCCTAATTATATATCCTTGCTAGTTAGTGTATACTGTAACATGGCGAGACTTTGCATTTGAACTTGGATGTTAGCTGTGAAAACATCGCGTTAGCTAACTAGCTAGCAAACTACCTAACTAACTAACTTCTGTGAGCTAAAGCTAGTTCGATGATATGTTTAGAGATCCGTTTGGCAGCTGACGTTAGCTAATTTATTATTTATTGTCCATCTGTCGCTTGACTTTTGACTCTTAGCTTATGTAAACAAAGACGCGGCTAGACGCTAACAATAGACTACAGTACAGTATATTTCTATATTTACGTTTATGAAGTGCTGTACCGTACATTTCAGGCCATGGGTATTCTGAGTGACTCTGAAGGCGTTTGACCATCCTATGAGGGAAACAGGCCTACACCTGGAAACATGCCATGATCGTTTAAGAACTTTTATTCTAATCTGTAGTCCTACCTGTCTCCACCCATTTACCATACAGCACATTCAACCAATCACCACTACTGTACTACTAAATATGGCATTTCATCCTTAACATGAATCATCATGATTTCAACCTTATTGTTAGTTCACTGCAAATCTGTGAGTCTCATTCCCTAACCCCTCTCGCCTAATATCTATACTGGAATGATACATCAGCCCTATTGTGACAAAGAGTTACACAAGGTAGGCTTGCCAGCCTAACAAAAGTTTAGACAAAGTCTGTCCATATCAACCATGACTTTGCATACCACATCCTCCCTATGGGGACATGGGTGTTACACAGTATCTTCCTCTAACCATGCACCTTGCATATCACATTACCTCTGGAGATATCGTGGGCATATTAAAATAGGTCTGCAGTGTGGCCAGGTCTGATGAAGAACCTTGGGTGGCAGAGACGTGTGTTTGACCGGTTCGTAAATTGAGACCCTGAGGGGTTAGCCTACCTATTGTTAAGCGCATCGTTGCCTCTGTGTATGAAATGCGCTATATAAATAAAGTTTGACTTGACTAAGCAAAGTTAAAGATCAGCTTTTACTGTCAGAAATGTTCATGTAATGTGTTCCAGTGATGACAATAATAATTGTTATTGTTATTATTCATAATAACAACAATAATAATAAGTCTTAGGAACACTATATAGAGAAAATCAACACAGCCCTGTACGAATATGATCAGGTCCCACCTGTCTGATCTCTGAGTGAGTATGTTCTGAACTATAACAATGAAAAGTCATAAAATGGAATGCGGTTGCCTTTTATTTAATGCGTTCAACTGCAGTAAATGCAACAAGGTGTAATGTTTCCCTCATAGCAGGACCCGGAGAGAGGGCCATGCAGACTACTGCACCTGAAGTAAATAGCTGCCAATGAGGACAGTAACATAGAACACTGCTGTAATAATAGACATGTTGAGACACAAAAATACAAGTCCCATGAGGAGAGACAACACAGTCAGCTCTCCTGTTTATTTACATCAAACACGTCCACTCAGGAGTCCGTTTTGTCCCCTCATCGCATAGTCTCTCTTGCACAACCGTGAACCTGGTACTGAATCTCTGTGTCTCTTTTAACATGTGGAAACTGAATTGCCTCTCGGGGATAAATAAAGTATTCTGTATCTGTATCTTTTGTATCTATCTGTATCTGTATCTCTCTGTTTTATGAGAGGAGGGGGAGGAGAGCGGAGATGATGATGATGCCGATGATGATGATGATGAGGAGACGGAGGGGGAGGGAGGCGGCGAGGAGGCGGGGCTGGGGGTCTCATCCCCGCAGGGGGAGCTGGGGGCAGTTCTCATCAGCCTCCTCCATGTGGACGATGGCGGAGACGGTGAAGGAGCGGCGCTTGTAGCAGGGTCAGGTCGGGGACGTAGTTGACCTGCAGGGTGTGTGTGGGACTGGGATGTTCTTGGCTGTGGGGGGAGAGGAAGAGAAGAGTAGACGGGTCAATAAACCAGCCTCATTTAGATTAGGTACAATAAACCTCATCTGATCCGGTCTGTGTGTGTGTGTGTGTGCACGCGCTCTGCTCACCTGTCCGTTCTTGCTACATAGCTGGCCATGGCAGAGCACGCCCTGGATGATGACGATCTGGACACACACACAAACACACACAGAGGGATGCGGTTATAGACCGCGGCGTGGATTAAGTATTACTGTTAAGGACACAGCCCTGCAGTGTGTGTGTGCGTGTGAGCTCACCGCTTGCTCCAGGCCGGCCGCGTCGGAGGATCTCACGCAGCAACAGTGGGTACTTGACCAGGCGCGAGCGTGGGATGTCCAGGAGGTCTGAAGGGCGACTCCAGGCAGGCAGTGCTGCTGGCATTTTCCCTGAGCGGAGTGAGGCAGGGGTCAGACAGTCAGTGGCGCACTGGCTCACTTGGTCAGACAGGGTGACACTGTAGGTAACGTTAGCCATTTCTTAGAGATTGTTGTAATATCTAGTCCCATGAGCTCAATAGTACATTGTGTCACAGGGTAATACAGTCATTGCTATATAATTTTACCTTAAACGATCATGGCATGTTTCCAGGTGTAGGCCTGTTTCCCTCATAGGATGGTCAAACGCCTTCAGAGTCACTCAGAATACCCATGGCCTGAAATGTACGGTACAGCACTTCATAAACGTAAATATAGAAATATACTGTACTGTAGTCTATTGTTAGCGTCTAGCCGCGTCTTTGTTTACATAAGCTAAGAGTCAAAAGTCAAGCGACAGATGGACAACAATAAATTAGCCAACGTCAGCTGCCAAACGGATCTCTAAACATATCATCGAACTAGCTTTAGCTCACAGAAGTTAGTTAGTTAGGTAGTTTGCTAGCTAGTTAGCTAACGCGATGTTTTCACAGCTAACAT
>NC_140237.1:2744505-2929505 GCF_949987555.1 Borostomias antarcticus
ACCTCCTAGGTGTTATAGTGAAGCCCAGATCATCTCTTCCCTGGATGGCCTGCCTCAGTGCGTAGTCCAGGACTATTATAAAGAGGAAGGGTGCGTGGGTGTCCCCTTGTAACACTCCCGCCATGATGTCAAAATACTCACTGTTGCTGTCCAGCTTCACAACCCTTGCCCTTGTGTTTGAATACATGGTCCTTATGGCCCCGAAGTAAATTGGGGGGAACACCATAGGCCTTAAGGGTTTCATCATGACAATACAAAATACAATAGAATACAAAGAAATGGTTAGAAAGAACAAAAAACGTCCAAATAGAGACAGAAAAACATTTTCTCATAAGTTATCCAAAATATAAAGAAATTAGAGATGTATTATTATTATTATTATTATTATTATTTACGTGTATTTTTTCTTTTCTTTTCTATATATGTTTATACATAAAATACATAGCTATTTATTGTTTCATTATTTATTTATTTTAATACTCTTTCTGCTTTGGCAACGTGTTTTATTATGAAACAGCCAATAAAGCCTCTTTCTTCATCTCCCTGGTCTACTTTGGTGTGATCTACCTTTCTCTCTCTCTCCTCTCTCTCCTTTCTCTCTCTCCTCTCCTCTCTCTCTTTCTCTCTCTCTCCTTTCTCTCCCTCCCCTCTCTCTCTCTTTCTCTCCTCTCTCTCTCTCTTTCGCTCTCTCTCTTTCTCTCCCTCCTTTCTCTCTCTCTCTCTCCGCCCACTTACACCCCCCCATCCCTCCTCCCCTCTATCAGCAGGTGAAGGGTTAGCCCCCTGGTTACTGTACTTTGAGAAAAACAACCCCCCCCCCCCCCCAAGGCATGCCAGGGGCCTCATTTATCATTGAGGTACGCCTTCTTTTACACGGTCTTTTCCGCGATTTCAGGCGTACGCCATTTCCCCCCCCCACAGCGCAATCTATCAAGCCGAAAGGGCGAAAATTTAGTCGCCTTTCTCCGCGCTTTTGTAGGACACCTCTCAAGTAGCCGTACCGATTTACACGGTTTTCTACACCCTTTTTGAACACAGGGGGAGCTGGCGACGCAGGTGGTGCGTCGGTGAATTACATTACATTACATTATTTAATAATACAAGCTTTCTAAAAGGGAATGTTCTCTTCCCTACTAACATTGTCTCGTCTCTAGTCTCGTCTTACTAACACCCCACTCGTGGGCTGTACCTTGACGTGGTGAGTGGGCTTCCAACTAAACAGGTCTTGCTTCTCTATACAAAATGTCTACTCCTGGACTATTCTGAATCCACAACATGCTGTGTTATTCAGTTTTCAGTTTCTATGCGTTTTCAGATGTTGTGTAATGTTGTTACTAATGATGTGATTGGATATTGTGTTTGTAAATATTGGTTTACAATGTAAATGTATGGTTTTTTACAATACAAATTTTCAAAGCCCGTTTTCTCAAAATGAGTTATTTCTCTTCTTTGGGACATCAAAACCACCGCTTGAGTAGCACCTACATACACCTTACTTTCTAGTTTTGTTCCAATCCATATTCTGAAGGGTTTGGCCAAGGGGGATTTTTTAAATTTCATTCATAGCCTGATTTATATAACAGTTTATCCCTAAAACATGGCGAAAATTGGTCTTTTTATGACTGTTGACAGTATTTTCTGATTTCTGAAGTGAAGAAAAGAGATCAAAAATCCCCCTTGGCCAAAGTTTTGAATAGGGATATGTGAACAAAATGAAACAAGAATTTTGAATCTGGCTTGAACCAATAAAAAAAATTGATGTCCTGAAATTATGCAAATTAGCGCATATTTAGCGCATATAATGCCTAATTTGCATATTAATCCATAAGATTTCAGAAAACGTGTAATACAAAAAAGATGCTCCTTAATGTACCTAACAAACTGGGGGAGTTTGATGGTGATACCTATTAAGGATTTTTTTTTTCCTATTCACCTGGGGTGTCTCCCCTTAACATTAGAATCAAGATACACATGTAGGCCGTGAATGGGGTTGCAACACTGACAACTGTGCAAATAGCAACAACATCAATCCAACAATAATGTGAAAAATAAGTGTTTGTGGCACTGGCATGCACACACACAAACACATTTTGTGACATACTTCTATACAGCAATGCTACAGAAAAAGGCACTCAGTCAATCTGCCGGCTGGTAACAGCTTTTAGCTTTCTAAATAAACAACCTCTGCAGCACAATATGACCCAGGATGTAGCCTATGTTAAAACGCGAAAGCAAAACCAACTTAGTTAGCAAGCTAAACAAATTAACCTTACATTCTACAAGTAGCGGCAAAAGTTGAACAACAAGGGAATGACTGGCACATTGCTCAGCTTGTATATACTAGCTACGTCCAGCTAGTGAGAGACAAACATTACACACGATGCACCGCACCAAAATTTCCAAAGAAACTACGGTGTCCATAATATACAGAAGAGCATTAGGGCCAACAGCAGAGTTTTTATTTTTTAAGCTTCTTAGTTTAAAGTCAGAAATTCTGACTTTTTTCTCAGAAGTTATTTCTGACTTTTTTCTCAGAAATTCCGAGTTTTTTTCTCTCAGAAATTCTGACTTTAATCTCAGAAATTCTGACTTTAATCTCAGAAGTTATTTCTGACTTTTTTTCTCAGAAATTCTGACTTTAATCTCAGAAATTCTGACTTTAATCTCAGAAGTTATTTCTGACTTTTTTCTCAGAAATTCTGACTTTAATCTCAGAAATTCTGACTTTAATCTCAGAAATTCTGACTTTAAACTCAGAATCTTAAAAAAATAATAAATTCAGTTGTTGGCCCTAATGCTCTTCCGTAATAATAGGACATCCTCGGATGTCCACGAAAAGAAATTCGAATCTCATTTACGTCTTTGTGCAAGCGCAAAATAAGGATTTGTGACCAATAAAATTAATTTATTGCAAAGATATATAAAGCAAAACCTTCGTTGGGCCACTTTTTGCCCATATTGTGCATTTAAGGGCTATAAGGCAGGTTGAAGACATCATGTACATCAACGTACAGATCTTCAACAGAATTTCAATGTTGATTTATAGGTATTTTATCAACCTTTTTCAACCATTGAGCATTCAATATTGTGTCAAGGTTGAAACGACGACTGACATTAATCCAACTATATTTCAAAGTTGAAGGTCGGTCGTGTGCCAGCTGGGGAGATGATCATGAGCCAGCATTAAAACTGACTGCCAGTATTGTGCAGGCACGACGACCTGAAACACAACACTCCAGTCACTACCTGCATTAACATGCGAAGACCATCTCCGCATCAGTAGACCATTCTCTATGAAATAAGCAACTGTAAGAAAGGGCCATAGGCAGGACAGTATGCCAATCAGACTGAGTGCCGGCCCCCTTCCTGCTGATACAGTACTGCTCCGTTAGTAACGGCATTCCTGGCCGAGCACTTAAGTAGCTAGATTGCAGACAACAGACAAGCTTGTTTCTTAGCCCTATATCCACAGTTGAGAGACTGAAGTAAGTGTTGCTGCCATAGTTTATCTCTTCATTTACTAGTTGTTGTTAGCATCGACGTATGCGCATGGTTAGCTACTAACGTGCGGGTGGCTATAGTGCTACATCACCGTAGTTATTTCCCAGCCCAGTAGAGGGCAGGCTAAACTTTGTTATTGGGTAGCCTAGATAGAGATTGCTGTTATGTCTGCACTGTTTGTGTAGAGTTGTTCATACCTCATGTTGACGTAGCCTGTCTGTACCAGTACAGTACCAGTTGGTATTACTGTATGTTTAAATGGTAATTCATAGTTAAGTAATAGTCAGTAGATTCACTCAGTAGATTCTTTATATAACTTTGATACATGTATTCTTCTGTTAGATTCAGATGTGCCTTATTATTAGTAATTGAGATTATCTGTATTTCTGTTTAGAACCACACACACACACCTGCACATTCATAGGCTTCAGAAGCCTCAGTTCATCTTTTGCTCTGTCTACTGTGCTGCACTTGAAGATAATAAATTCACTCAATGAAGATCACCTGCCTCCTAATTGTGTTCTGACCGACACTCAGGAGTGAACCCATGTTTAAACTAAGAACCAATACAGTCCTTTGAATTCTCTCACCAACAGCAACATCCTTGCTTTTAGCTACGTCAGGAGCAATAACCGAAGCGAAACACTTATTAAGGCTGACATCTCCCTTTTGCGCAGCAATAAGGTTCTCACGAGTCATCGGTAGCGGCTTTTACTCAGGCGTGGGTTTCACACACTCAAGCACAGGAGTATCAATATTAGAACACTGAACAGACACAGGAATGGAATCAATGGGCTTATCACACACCTCAGTAGCGAACGCCGTATCCGTCACCCAACCTATGCGCTTGCGAATGAGTGATCGCACAGACAGGGAATACATTTGGGAAATTCTGAGCCAGCACATCCGATTGCGGAATCTCTGGGCGTCCTAACACCTCCAGAACAGGTAACACCTTGCCACCAGCAATGTCATTTCCCAAGGCAAGGCAAGGCAAGTTTATTTATATAGCACATTTCAGTCACAGGGCAATTCAAGGTGCTTTACATGAGACATTAAAAGCATTAAAACAAAAAGCAAGACATTATAGACATTTAAAACAAAAGGCAGGACAAATTAAAAGCATTAAAACAAAAAGCAAGTCATTATAGACATTTAAAACAAAAAGCAGGACAAATAGAATACAGGAATAAAAGTTACAGTGCAGTATACAGACAAACATAACTCCTCTTAGAAAGCAGTGGCAAAAAGAAAAGTCTTCAGGTTTGTTTTAAAAGAACCAAGAGTTGCAGCAGACCTGCAGTTTTCTGGAAGTTTGTTCCAGATATGTGGGGCATAAAAACTGAACGCTGCTTCCCAAAATGAACGTCACACCTTGCACAGGCAAAGTTGGGCGCACTCCCACCTTGAATGCTCAGCTTACCAAACTACAATGCAGGTATATCTGGTGAAGAGGTACGGAGATAAAACCCATTTCGATACCTTGTACTAACACACTAGACCCATACGATGACTCATCAGATAAAGGTAGAACATCAGACATAATGAAGGACTGCGCAGCCCCAGTATCCCGTAGGATTTGAACTGGGCGTTGGTCCAAGCTATCCCTAGTTAAAGAGACCATACCCTCAAGTATTGCTAGTATTGCTAGTCGGATTTGCAGTTACAGAGACCACACATCCTTGGGCCATTTCAACGCTGCTGCTATCCTTTCAAACGCACTGAAATAAGAGTCGACTTCAGACTCACAAAACTGGGGAACTAAAGAAATGTGTGTCCTCACATCAAATGTGTCTGAGTGGGCTGATGGAGAAGGGGAAGGCATGGGGGAAGCTATGGGCACAGGACGCCCAGCCGCTTCAAGCTCTAATCTCCGAATGCTTACCTTCTTCTCTGCCTCGATTTCCAACCTGCGGATCTCCAGCTTGAGATGCAACTCATCCTGCCTCTCTTGTTCCCTCACCTTCGCCTGCAGGCGGGCCAGGCATACTCTCATGGCTTAAAGTTCTCCGGCATGGTGCCGGATTTCCGGCGCGGGGGAATTTTTTTCTTGTGAATTGAATATATTAGGAGCAAAAAAAAAAAAAATCCACATGATATTTGTTTACATCGTAATTAAACCAGTCATCTTCAGCAAAGCAAAGGGACAGTTCCGCCTACCAATGGTAGTATCACATTGCTCAAGCCAACCAACGACTTCTAGCCAATCAGAGGCAGAGTAGTGGGGCGGGCCTTAAAGGAAAATGCTCGTTTTTGACAACCTGGACCTTATTTACGACATATTATAAGAAGTTTGACTCACCGAGATCACTTTTGTGTTGTTCGGAGGCCTGTAGAAGAAATTTTAAATCCAGCGCGAGCCAGTATATCCATGTAATGGCGTCGGACGGGGCAACGGGAATGCAGTTTCTCAAAATCCATTTTCGGCCGCTAAACGGTTGTTTTCATCAATCAGATTGGATGAATCGACAGTTGAGATTCCTCAACGCGAGCCATTGTTGTTTTTGTTTTCAAATACGGGGTCTTTAGCCTCTGTAATATGTGACAGCGGCTGGTGATTTGGTCCGCAACTCGGCAAACCCCGAAATGCGCTAGAGGGCAAAATATATAAAAAAACGTTTTTTTTCGTTTTTTGTTTTTTGGTGTATTACCAAAGTTGAAGTTGTGAAGAACCTACTTACTATAACAGACAACAGTTTTAGGGTCACGAAATACGTTTAATTAGTCTGCAAACTAAGCTCGTTTTTAGCTGATTTCGAGCCGGGCTTGGGGGCGGGCAGATCGATTAGCATGATTTGTTTTCATTGGCTATTGCTTCCGGGTTCTCCGCCCCCCCAACCTTCCCCAACACGCCGGCTGTTTACATTCAATTATTTTACTGTCCCAAGTTTAACCATGGATGCTCCAGCGTTTGCTAAAGATAAGACGGGGATGGCATCCAGGACATGGAAAGAGTTTTAAGAGCAGCTAAAACTCCAGCAGAGCAGGACTCGTTCGTACACGGAGTTTATTCTTGATGACCTGTGATACAGAGATGACTGTAACAAAGCAAGCTGCTACCAAGCGAACGCGAACGACGTCCCAGATTCACACCACCGCCAAGCATTCTGCTTTGCTTTGGGGTAAGCTGATCTTTATACTATCTGTGCTGTTTACATTACATTAACGTTAGTCGTTTAGCAGAAGCTCCTTTCTAAACAAGTGACTAAGTCTAGCTAGCATAACAGGCACTAGCACTAACTAACATAGGCTATCTAGCTAACGTTAGCCAACATGCTAGTTAGCTGAGCTAGCCCTTTGTTCCTAAACTAGCCAGCTACCTAGCACAGGGACATGGCTAGTTAGCTGAGCTAGCCCTTTGTTCCTACACTAGCCAGCGTGGTAGCTAATATCTAGCTAGGTAGCTATATTATAGAGAGAAACAGAATGAGAGAGCATGAGAGGTATGGTAGTCTGACACCTTTTTCTTTGTTTTGTTTACAGGATGAGCAAAAACCAGCTCCAGCTTGTAAGGAATTGCAGCTCTCCCTTCATACCAGCCAGCAAGAAGATCACTGCACTACAGCTTTGATTTTGCACAACAGGTGAGAATACGTTCATCCTATCATGCATTAGCTAGTCTATTTAATCAACACATTCTTGTACTATTTTATCTATATGGAGTGCCAGTACTGTGGGCAATAGTTTAATGTATTTTCCTCCTTCTATTCTATTGCAGTTTTGATGCTGAGAGACCTGGCATGGTTGTGGCCAGAGAACACTGTGATGCACCGGCACCGGCGCAAGCCTGATGTCCTGCCCCCCAGAGAAGGTCTTCTTGTGCAAGCCCCACCCGGACTGGACATGGCCAGACAGACGTATCTCTTTGACAAGATCAGAGAGTTCTGTTCTGATGAGGGACGAGACGTCACATGTCCCCCGCCAAACTCCACAGCAGCTCAGAACAAGACTATCCGCTTGTAGATTCACTGCAGATCATCAGGACGGACAGCACTGCAGGAGAAAGGCCACAGCCTTTCCTGTTTTCCTGTTTGTATACTGAAGCGTTGCTTGTTCTCTTGCACAGACTTGCCCACACTTGCACAGACTGCATTGTTAGAATATTGAATACTGAGCTGAGTACTGTTGTTATTACCTTGAGTATTGAGCTGGGGACTGTTATTACTTTGTTGTACACTTGATCACAATGAACACTATGCACCTTGTCTCTAAAACAGACAACTGACTGTACACTTTAACACTTAGACTGTTGCCTTTTTTTGTACACTCAACTACTTATGCTTGTACTTTATATCATGTATGTGACAATAAAGAACGTTAAATTTGAACTTCATCTCATATTGTTCTTAACTGCATTCACAACACAAGATTAATACTGACTCAAAGAGTGTGGGGTCATCAGTGAGAGAGCACCCCACTTGGCTGCCACTCTCAGTTAATACCCCAAGTTGACAACCACTCTGACAGATAATGACAGATCCTCCAGTGGGGGAGTGGCTGGGGGTGCGGTTACCAGGCCATTGTTCACGCCCATTACCTGGCAGTCAGAGGTGTGAAATGTTGGAGAACTTTGGAGGGAGATTTCTCAGCTAAGTTGATTTGGCAGTACTAGCATTCAAATAAGCATATCTTCTTCAAATATGTTCAGATTTCAATGTATGAGACCTCATTTGAAAGCTTACAATCTGCACTTTCATAATCTGTAAAAAACTGAAAAATGAAAATGCCTAGTTGAGGACCAAATTACCAACGGCGGTCACATATGATCTTTACACGCCTCTCCCCCACTTGCTCCAGCACGCATGCGCACAGGCCAGCGCGCAGACTGGCTATTCTCCGGCTCACATTCTCTGCGCTACGATCGTTGTTGGTGCCGAGAATATTGTCGTCGTCATTCGTCAGCAACAATCCGATCGTAGCGCAGAGAATGTGAGGGAGAATAGCCAGTCTGCGCGCTGGCCTGTGCGCATGCGTGCTGGAGCAAGTGGGGGAGAGGCGTGTAAAGATCATATTACAGAGGCTAAAGACCCCGTATTTGAAAACAAAAACAACAATGGCTCGCGTTGAGGAATCTCAACTGTCGATTCATCCAATCTGATTGATGAAAACAACCGTTTAGCGGCCGAAAATGGATTTTGAGAAACTGCATTCCCGTTGCCCCGTCCGCCGCCATTACATGGGTATACTGGCTCGCGCTGGATTTTAAATTTCTTCTAAAGGCCTCCGAACAACACAAAAGTGATCTCGGTGAGTCAAACTTCTTATAATATGTCGTAAATAAGGTCCAGGTTGTCAAAAACGAGCATTTTCCTTTAAGAAGTTGAATGAGTGTAACGTTAGCTTGTTAAAGGGACGTTAGCTTTTAGCAGCCCGCTATCTCGCTAACCAAATAGCTTTTAGCAGCCCGCTAACTCAGGAGTTGTCTACTAAAATGGAAGCCAGGCTTCTTAAACCTGGCGAAGATACAGCAATAATAGAACGAGGGGTAAAGAATAAGTGGCGCTGGGCATGGATAGAGGAAGGTAGTGGCGGGAAGCCTTATGGGACGTGGTGCCACAAACTCAGGGAGCCGGGTGCTTGTTTCTGTACACCGTGTTCAAAGAAACTAGTCTACGGCAGTAGTGGGAAGAAAGTTATTGCTCGACATGCCTCAGATCCCGGTCACCAAGCTTCGGTTCGAGCGCTTTCTCATACAACAACCTTGCCGGGAGCGACGGCTACAGGTACCACTACATCTTCTATGACCGACCGTGTTTGCGACCAAAAGATCCGAGTGTGCGCGTTTATAGCTGAACATGATCTGTCTTTCACAATGGCTCAGCCACTCGTCGATTTAGAAGCTATTCGACAAAGCTGTCCGTTTCCAACCAGCACGCCAGCTATTTAAACACACATGGCCTTGCCCCGGAATTTAAAAAACGGCTGTCTGAAAAGCTTAAAAAGGCAACGTTTTCAATGAATATCGACGAAGCTACTAATGTCAACATGGACAAAATCCTCAATGTCCTTGTTCGTTTTTTTGATGATGATCTGGCCAAAGTAACAACACAACACCTAGCCAGCAGGAAAGTAAACATCGCCAACTCGTCAGCCCTCATGCAGGAGCTCAAAGATATTCTGGAGTCCAATGGTCTTGACTGGTCACTAGTCATCAGTATTCTACTCGACAACTGTGCAGTGATGAGAGGAAAGAAGACTGGACTGGAGACACAAGCAAGGAAGGAGAACCCTAACCTGCTCGACATATGTGGAGATACAGTTCACATGGTGAACAATGCCGCCAAGGCCATGATGAGCCCGTTTTCCTCTGAGGTGGAAAGATTCTGCAATGACATCTATTATGATATAGAAAAGTCCCCAAAACAGAAGGAGATCTTTGCAGAGTTCCAGTCTCTTCTTCATCAACCAGTCAAGAGCTTAATCAGGCCCATCAGCAACCGCTTTCTACAGATCATGGAGGTGTGTATAATGAGGGGTGAAAGCAACAAAAATGTAGTCTATTCATAAAAATGATGATTTTTATATAAATTAATGTGTCTTACTTCCGCCCCTCATAGGTGTGCAACAGGTTACATGAACTTATGGATGCAGTGGTGTTGCACTACTACCATGTGTTTGATCCAAATGAAGAGCATAAGTACAGGTAATGCAAATTATGTTAGTGTTAAATGCACAGTTCACTGTTAATGATTTGTAATGTATTGCTTGTGTTAATCTGTAGTTAATGGTGTAGACTAGATTTCGGCCAGGTAGTGGTGAAGATAATCATTTGCTAAAAATTGAATATAAAATTCATGAATTTATTAAATTAGTATGTAATCCCATGAACATGAGCATTGCATTTTCCTTACCAGAGAATAAACTTTAAGTTTAGGCCTATTTTCCTGGTTTTTAACAATAGCCTATCCAAGGCCATTGACATTGACAATTTATTTGAGTTAACAGGTTGAGTTTTAATTTGTAATCAATGAAACAAAATCCTCAGTTGTGTGTGTGTGTGTGTGTGTGTGTGTGTGTGTGTGTGTACTGCAGATGGCTTCTTAACCAAGTGTTTGAAAGGCATGCACTAACATTTGAGGAAAGGGCCAGAGTAGATGTTCTTCAGCAAGAACAAGCGGCAGCATCCCGAATGAGAACAGCAGAGAATCAGGACCGGAAGGCACGGATCTCTGTGCTCTTCTCAGAGTTTGATAGGTTGACAGCCTTGATCGACATGTTCAGAGGTATATTACAAGTAGGGTAACTCGAGTGGCAATAGCTGTACATGAGCGCACAACCCTGACTGATGTTTTATTCCCCTCAATCCAACAAGAACAGAGTAATAATGATTGCTAGTGTAGCATTTAATATGTCAAACCTTTTGATTGGTAGTGAATATATTTAAATGTTCTGTCATGTAATTGCATGACATATTTTGTACTTTGTTTGCAGGTGTCCTTCCAACCTTTCAGGGATTTCTGAAACAACTGCAGCATGAAAAGCCCATGGTGCACTTGCTGCATGTGGAGATGGTGGCCCTGGTCAGAGAACTGCTGGCCAAGTTCATGATGCCCTCCTCCATCCCACTGAGTGCAAAGAGGCTAGTCAAGGTTGATGTCCAGAGTCGAGACTTGCAACTGTCTGACAAAAGGCTGTTTGTTGGCACACATTGCTTCTCTGCACTGAACAAGGCTCGTGTCGAGGGGAAGTGTAAATGAAAATCTTACTTACTTTAGTTTAGATTGTCAAAGAACACGCTGAGTGGTCGATCAAGCTGGTTTTAAACAAAGACAGTTTTATTCTGTTACGTCTCTGCAGAGTCGGACTCCAGACAGGAAGTGATATCCCGGCAAGAGTGAGTTCACGTGAGGACGGGGTCGTTAGGTTATACAGTGAAAAAGGAAGTGACATAGTTTCAGGGGGAAGAGGACAGGGAAGTGGTCTTTGTAGTTCTAACAGACTGATCTATGAGAACGAACTACAAAGTTTAGAACAACAGTCAAGGGGGAAAACAGAACACTTTGTTGAGACTTGAAATTCATTCACAATTCCCCACTTTGTGGATTAAATATCGACAACTATAATAGAAATGAAAGAATCAACAATGTGGAATCAAATTATAAAATATCATAAAAATAATCCAACATCTTTGGCAAAAACCTAATTCTACACATATTGAAAGGAAGCAATCTATTTCTCCACTAGGTGGAGCATAATAAAGATTAATAAACTCAAGGTTATTTAACACACTAAGATCATTTTCTTCCCATATGCAATCACGTACCAAAACTCCTTACTTTAATTTGGCATAAGCAAGGTAAAAAGATAACATGATTATTAATCTAAGACATCATATATTCATGACTGAGTGGGAAAAAAACTCTTTCTTCGTTTTAGAGGAAAACCCTTAAATTCAAATTAGAACCAACAGATTATGTATCAAAATATTCCAAATAGTCAATGTCAATGGCACAGACATCATTAAGATCTTGAATTGAATTAATAGTAAATTTAACTTTTTCTATTATTATTAAGGCAGCATAGGCATATCTGGAACAGCAGTTAAACATACACTTAAGAATATTTTTAAAAATAATAACGATGAAAAACATACATACAAATGAAAACACACATATTTCAGAATATCCAGGACCTGAAAAAGCATTCCATTTAGGAACCTTATCTAAGATCTGAATACCTTTATCGTTTGCTTCATAGAACTCAATGTAGCATTTGGATCTGAACTAAACGAACAGCAGATATAGCCAGTACTATCTCTAAGGGAAGTCTATTTTGTAGCACAATCTTTTTCATGTAATTTACTTCTTTAGCTCAGGCTGAAATTACTTGGTATTATGCGATCATGTGTCATGCGTTCATGAGAGAAATAATATACCGGAACTAAATTGAAAATTCTCTATGGTGTCTAGTTTGATTGCTGATGAATTACCTGCATTTGAGTGTGATCAACCTTCTTAATCCTGGAAATTACATGAGCAAGATAACATTCATATGACACTGTTGCAATTTAAAGTTGAATACGCTATTTCCCTATAGCTCAACAATACGCCATTTGGAATGGCTCTCTGAACCTTAATTTCACATCTCATAAATATGCTTAAAACATTAATTTGTCCTAATCTATGTGTTGTATCTGAAAATATTAATACATGCTGTGATATATTGAAGAGGTCACTTCAAATTTGTTTAACTCGCTTTGCAAGTTCAGCCCTGTGGATGCAATTCTGTTAGGCTTCATTTTAATACTTGGTTGATGTAGTTAGGTGCAGAGCAGTTAAACACAGTTAAACACAGTCCCCTGAGAATAGTCTGGAACAGCTCTACAAAGATCAACTTTATAATTATGAATTTTCAATACTTCTATACCCACTCTAAACTAAACTCCAGTCACAGTTACAACAGTATAACCTGGAAATCTTTGTTGCTTTCAAATCTTATATATGCAGAATGCAGTATTTTCCATCCATCTTCGTCTACCGTATAGACCCAACAGTCAAGTGGAGTGCAACATTCAAATAGGACAAACGCTTGTCCACGTTGCCATAATGATCCTGGGAAGGAGGTGACAGGCAAGGTCACTTCTTTCAATAGCTCCTCCTCAGAGGAAGCCACAGTGTGGTGGCCCATGATTGTGTTTTGCTGAAGTGGCGCTCAGAGTTGTCATCCTGACAGCAATGAGGAAAAGTAGTGCGTTATTCTTTGTCTGATTCCTCATCTGAGACCAGAGAGTGAGCTTTCGCCCTGGTGGTGACACAGGATATTGCATCTTGGTTGTTGAATCCTCGGGCCGGCAGGAACTGGTACGGGCCCAGCCAACGGGCACTCTGGTTTCAGGTCTCCGCTCACAACCCACTGGCCTGGTTGGAAATGCAGGAAGCCCTCTCAGGTCGGCAATGTCTTTCAGAGCAGTGTTAATTCGTTGACGAGAACTATGACGAAAACTATTCGTCAACGACATTTTTGGGGTTATCGTCACGAGACGATAACTAAATAAAAATTAATGTATGATGACAAAAACTATGACTATATCTATTCACATTTTCGTCAACAAATAAAAACTAGACTAAAATGGTTATGGAGGGACGTATGGGAAAAGTTCAAATCAGAATGTCGAGGTTCGGGATGTGCGCAGTTGGATCATGGATGTATTAATAGAACGAGTTGGATGCAACCTACAGGTAGCCTGTGTGTATTTAGCCCTATATATAATATAATAACCTACAGGCAGCCTGTGTGTATTTAGCCCTATATATAATATAATAACCTACAGGTAGCCTGTGTGTATTTAGCCCACATTTGAATAGTACCGTTGCTACACCGGCCGGCGGGAAGTCAACTAACAGCATACGACTGCTGCGCCCGAACTGTTCAGTAAATGACCACAGTTCAGAAATGTCTTTGTCAACGTTCGCACACACCGGGAGAAAGAGGAGAGCAGACATCTGGATAAACTTCATATTTGATGCAAAGGAAAACAAAACCATTTGTAAACCGTGTGGGGTGAAAATTACTGGCAAAAATACAACAAACTTAAAGCGACATTTGGAGAACAGTCATCCCGAAATTCACGAGAAGGTAAGCACCCCCCCAACCCCGGCTAACGTAACTGTATTGGCTTAACCCAAGCTGGTGTGTTTCTGAAATACTTCAAATACAATACAAGCTAAAAGAAACCAGTGTTTCACGTAGTTTTGTGGCGGGATAGAACTGAAGTGTCTGATCTTTGCAACGCTAACGTTAGTGGCTAGCTAATGTTAGGCACAGGTTAGCTAACGTTACACTGTGTAGCAACAAGTGGGACTATGCTTCTGGCGGCTGGCGGGGGTATCTAGCGTTAGCTAGTCTGGGTACGCTAGCTAAGCAACTACTGCTGCTGTCTAATGTTATACTGTAGCTAGATGGATAAGACACGAACAGTTAGCTACCTGGCGCCGCCATAGCCCCTCTCCTCTGGTGTGACGTTAGCTAGCCTGTGCCTGATGTTAGCTAGCCTGACTAGCCAACTAGTGCTGACATGATAATGTTATAGCTTGCTATATCAGGCACAAACACAGTTAGCATCAGACTGGGGGAGAGGAATGCTTAATTATGAAACTGTCTGACAGAAGTAGCCACGCTTCTGTCAGTCTGCCCCAGGGCAGCTGTGGCTACAGATGTAGCCACCACCGGTATGTGTCTGAATGAATACTGGACTCTGTAAAGCGCTCTGGGTTTCATGAAGGGCGCTATATAAATCCAACTTGATTGATTGAACTAAGCCTGTTAAATTTGAGTTGTCTAAATCTATGGTAGATTTTGGCGACTAAAATCGTAATGATATTTAGTCAACTAAAACTACACTAAAACTAAAACAAGTCAGATGACTAAAATATGACTAAAACTAAATGGCATTTTAGTCAAAAGACTATGACTAAAACAAAATCATAATTTGCTGTCAAAATTAACACTGTTTCAGAGACATGGGAGGAGAGACCTGTGAATCCACAGATGAGAGACACAGTATAGACAAAACAGGAGAGCACCGCAGCTTTTAGCAGCGGAGTTAGCAGCCATACTACCTATGGACACAGGATCAGAGGTTTCAACAGGAGCTTGGCCTTTGCCACCATTTTAAAATATTACACATTAAGTTTCTTCTTCAGCTCTGCATCTTGTTCTTTCAACTACTTTCTAATTTCCTTCAACTACGTTCTCATTACCTTCAATTCAACTTCCTCACTACCTTCAATTCAACTTCTTCATTACCTTCTTCACTACTACTACTAGTCTGTTTCATTAGCAACGACCAGTTAACGTGATAACATCCTTCACTACCCCTCTTTTTTGAAACATGATCTGGTCAGTGTGCTAATTTGAAAACATAATGAAAGCATGGAAGAGGCAGTATAGGTTATGCTAACTGAATTGAGCATTCATCAACATTCAAAATCAGAGTGAGAGAGGAGAATATCTGAGAGGTTTGAGCGTGGCTTAATTGATCTCGTTCACTATGTTGACAGTCATGTCTCTCCGCCGTCTGGAGGAGGAAGCAGAGTTAAGAACAGTGCATCTTTGAAATGTACGGTCAACAGTTCATTCTATTAAAGCAGCAGCCACGCTGTGTGTAGGTGCGATGTAAAAGAAGAATAGACACAACATGCAGGACATGGACAAAACAGCGTGCGCAGTGCTACTAGGTCTGAAACATAGCGCCAGTGGTAGCTGCCACTGATTTCAAGTAGGACACAAGTCCTTTTAACAGAGTTAAGTCTTTTTAGAGTCAGCTATTTAGAGCCAGTCGGGCTCGTCAGTCCATGTAATCTTGTCAAGGGGAGCTAGCTTGTGTCTAATGAGGGTTGTCTGCAAAATCAGGGATAGACTCTGCAGTAGCCTAGTCTCAAGCAGTGCATTTTTGTTTATTTATCATTATTACGTGACCAAGGTAATTAACCTGCTCACGCACCAATTAGATTTAGTTCTTAGAAATTCTATGGCCATTTCCTAAAATAAAACAACACATTCGTATCATCAAACCACGAGTCCTTGTTTCTAACAAGAAATTGATCATTCAAAAAGAGGAGCGCTAACACATTATGTAAAACAACGCCCTCTAAGGGTAAAAGCAAAAATTCCCTTAAATCAGGGTGAACAAATGGAAAAAATGCATTACTCAAACCAAAATAACATTAAATGAATAGCTTCATATGCGGTTCTCAAAGCCTGAACAAATATAATTTATCTAAACCGTTCTCAAAAGAACACTAGGGGTGTTATAAGTTGAGCTCTTAAATCAATAACCACATTTCTGCGTTTGCGGACAGAGAGTTATGAGCATGCTTAGGACGTGATGGTTCCTTGGGTCTGACAACCGCTTGGTTACTATTCTTAAATTTAGCCTAGATCATATCTATCTCTTACCCACAGTCAGTTGGGCAACGTGGGGGTGAGGCGTTTGACCAGCGTCCCCACGAACCAAGGTGTCAGCTTATCTAAATGGGAAGTCGGTTACCCCGGTTGTTGGAGCCACCTGGTGTATCCAATTCCTGGAGTAGCCTCCATCTCTCGTCCCGTGCCTGTGTCTACTCTGTAAACAAACTTCAGAAATAATACATGACACATTTGTTTTACCATGCAGCTGTCTCTGTGGGCCGTCAGACGCACAGACAGAGCTGCATGGGCAGTTTACATACAATAAAAGACAGACAAAATGAAAAGACAGACAAAATGAAAGACAGACAAAATAAAAGACATTTCAATTTCTCACCACCCTTGTGGGTAACACCAGGTCTTAGAAATTATGCGCCGGAGGCACATAAACATAACAAAATAAATCATAGAAAACAGTTTTGATAAATTGGAGTGATGTCTTTTCTTTTTTTTTTCAAGAATATGTCCAATTAGTTAAAGGCTGTGCGCTTGATATTGTAGTGTGGCGGTTTTACCCTTCTTAGGTTGGATGATATCAATTCCGTTGGACCACACCTCCGAAAACTAGTTTGCAAAACAGATCTGAGCATATTAAGTTAATATGACAATACAGTGAATTGAGTGTGAAGTTAGCATCATCTAACACAACTTTAAGTGGCAGTCATTTCAAATTATTAAAATACTTGCGGTTCCAACCGGTTTGGCATTTATCCGGTAGTCCAGGAACGTCAGTTCTCTGTAAAACTCAAAACCAATGAATGTGCATCTGAAATCAGCTATAACATGAAATCTTAAACAGAACAAAAAAATTCTCAAAATTGGGTTGTCAGACAATATGTATCAGACTAAGATATTGGCAAATATGAATGATTTTTATCATCATTTTTTCTTTCTTTCCACCCTGTCACGTACACCCTCACTCTCCCTAGACGTCCCTACAGAAACCTATCTGTCCCATCTAGTCAGTATCCATCTCCCTGTGGAGAACTGACAGAGACCCCATTTGGGGGTGCCGGACCCCATTGATCAGGGGGAGACTTATGCTTTTTAGCGTATAGTCTACACTCCCTCCGGTAATGCCCTTTGCGGCCGCAGTGATGACAATGCTGATTAGATTTGTAAACCCTGCTGTTTTGTTGTGAATATCTCTGATTCTCTCTGTATTCCCTTGATTGTTGCAGTTCACCCGTCTCTGGTTGCTCAGTGCGAGCGTTGTTGAAGTACCTAAACTGTGCAGCTTGTAGTCTTGCGTCAGAGTCCTTCTTCTCCACGGCCTCCCGCTGTTCTTTGAGTAGATTGAAACGTTCTGCAAATCTGAACACACCCACCACCTGCTCTAGGGGTTGAGTCTCCCAGTTCACACAAGAAGTCCGGACTTGGTCACTGAGGGCAGGGAGAGAATTGTTCATTAATTGTTGTTTCAACACAGTTTTGTAGTCATTGGCATGTTTGTTCATACCAGAGTGGAGAGAAAAGGTCTTCTCCAGGCGTTCATAAAAATCATCAAAAGACTCATTCAGTTTCTGCTTACAGGAGGAGATCAGGTCCCAGTTAGTTTGAGGAGGGAACCGGAGCCTGATTCTTTGCAGTAGTGCCAACACCTGAGCAGCAAATCCAGGATCATCAAAAGTCAACTTATCATCAAAATTTCCCCTCAGATCAGCCCATTTGAGACGTAGCGCAAGCCTCATTACAGCCTCAAGTTCCTCAGAGTGCAGTCTGTACATCTGAACAGCAGCATTCACATCTCTCTCAAAACTGTCAATGTCTTTAGCTGGATCAGGTAATGAGGAAGCAAGCTCCCGAAGCTCATCACAACGGAAAGGTCTGTAGACATCAGAAAAAGGGCTCCATGTGGCGTGACCTGGTTGGCCCGGAGGTGGTTGAGGTACAGGATTAATGCATCTAATCATTGGCAATTGCAGATTACCTAATGCAGAAGAGAGCTGTTGTTGGTTAACTGGACCAATAGATCTAAGACTATAATGTGGCTGGTCCTCTAATGTCTCAAGGGCAGGGGCAGGAGTATGATCAGGGGGATTTAGTAAAGGAGGTGTGACTTTGACTGAAGTGTCATCAGGGTTTATAGAGCCAGTAAATGGAGGGGATGCCACAGAAGAAAGGGACGTCTTATGAAAAGTAATAGCCAAATTAGCTTTAGCAGTGACAGAGTTCTTTCTAGCCTCCCTTTTGATGCGGGCAGTTTCAGCTCTATCAATTGAGTTATTCGCAGTCGTCTCCCAGGCAAGAAAGTGAGACCAGTTAATGGCGTTCTCTGACTTCCTACCTAGCTTAGTTAATTCAAACTCCTGAAGCTGTCCCTTAACTTTTCCTAGCAACTTAACAGAGTACCTGACACAGGAGGAAAATCACTGTGTTTAGCCCATAAATCAATTTGCTCACACACAGCAGGGTCATACTTTAATGCCACTACCTTAGCAGCGCCCAGAAAAGGTTCACGTTTTGGTGTACTAGCAGTAGCTCCCATTTTAAAAGAAAATATGAGAACAAATAATGTAATAAAAAGTACAGAAAAAAACTAAACACGTTCAGTCAACCAAATTACTGCTGTGTTGAGAGATTCTCTTTTTTTTTTCCTGTTATTATTTTTTCTTCTTTTGTTCCACAAAATGGCCGACTCAGGAGCCAAGACAGTTGTAGAACCAAAATGGTGGACCCACAAAATGGCGGACCACGACGGAAAACAGGAAGTCTCTCACTTTTTTTTTTTTTCACACAAGCAGCAACACAGGAAGTTAACCACGTGTGCACAAAGGTAGAAGCAAGTACCAACATGTGGGCTAATCAACATGTGGACGAACTAGCTAGCACGTGGAAGCTAGCATTGAAACAATAGAACATCGAAAACCATAGCTAACAGAGAAAATAGCTAGTTTGGAGCAGAACAAGAACAGTATGCTCAGCTAGAATGCAACCAGCATGAAAATGAATCACAGAAACGTACACAAACCAAAACCAGCATAAAACCAAACAAGTCACAACCACAGAACATAGCCAGCACAAAATGAGAACTGTAGCCAGCAGAAACATGGGTGTAACATCAAACAAAACCGAAAACAGGACCATAAATCCCAATATAAGACTAACAACCCAGACAAACACAACTCAAACAAAACGAAACAAAACGAAACCAAAGCTTCCTCGTGTCATGTAAATCATAACACTGATATCCTAACCAACCTCGAAATATAACAAGCCCTTTACAGCGTTATGCCCGTCATAACACAAGTAAAACAAAATCCAACCCTATATAACAGGGTTCCTCCGAGCCGCGCAACATCACAGCCCTGATATCAAAACTATACCTTAAAACACAAGGCCTCCGAGTCATGCATCACCATAACCCTGATTAAACCTAAAATAACAAGGTTCTTCGATTCGTGCAACCCCACAAAACTGAACGCAAAACAAAACTAAACAAGGCTTCTTCGAGGTACGGACGCAAATGCTTCGCTAACAAGAAATCCAAAACCTGGTACATTTACAAGACGTTCTTAAAGCGGGCACGCGGCCAACAGCCAGTATATCATACAAAAATACATAGCAAAACAACCAGTTTAACATGCCCTTACAGACCAGCACAGCTACTCTATAAGGACACACGCGTGAGATGGAAACCGGTTCGAAGAAAACTATAGTCTTAAGTCTTTACAGCTGAGCAAAAATGCAGGACCACTATTAGATTCGATCAACGTACCAGTTTCTCAGCGAGCCTCGGAACAGCAGGCTTCGGGAAAGTACACCCCCATGCTACGACGGTGCCCCGGAGTTGTTCCGCAACTATAAAGTTGACGTGGGCCCACGTTCCTCCTCCTGAGCTCGCTGAAAAACCGGCAGTTGTCCGAAAGTGACTTTATTCTCTTTTTCCTCGTCGCCAATATTGTAAATGAAAATCTTACTTGCTTTAGTTTAGATTGTCAAAGAACACGTTGAGTGGTCGATCAAGCTGGTTTTAAACAAAGACAGTAGTTTTATTCTGTTACGTCTCTGCAGAGTCGGACTCCAGACAGGAAGTGATATGCCGGCAAGAGTGAGTTCACGTGAGGACGGGGTCGTTAGGTTATACAGTGAAAAAGGAAGTGACATAGTTTCAGGGGGAAGAGGACAGGGAAGTGATGTAGTTCTAACAGACTGATCTATGAGAACGAACTACAAAGTTTAGAACAACAGTCAAGGGGGAAAACAGAACACTTTGTTGAGACTTGAAATTCATTCACAGAAGATATGGGTTAACAATCTCTACAGCTCTCTCAGAGAAGGTTATATGAAGGCAGCAGATTTCCTTCTCAAAAAGCTTCCTCTTGACAACCACATCATCACTGCACTCTCGGCTTTGACTCCTTCTTTGATTCAAGATGAATCTGTCTGTGGGGCTTTCATCACATTAGGCAAGGCCTTGCCTAATGTAGTTGAACCAGAAGAGATCGGTCAACTAGATCAAGAGGTACGGGCGTACCAAATAGATGTGGACCTGGTAGCTCGTGGCCAGAGCTACATTGAGGAAGAAAGTCGACTTGATGTAGACTGGTGGAGTGGAATCGTGAGAGATGTGAGATTTCCTACTGTGGGTAAGCTGGTCAAAGCACTTCTCAGCATCTTCACTGGCCCCCTGGTTGAGGGATCCTTCAATCTGATGGATGTCATCCTTGAAGCAGACTTATGAGAGCCTTGCCATTGTCAAATCTACAATTAAAGCAAGGGAGTGGACAGCCTCAACGATGATGATAGACCAGCCATTGAGGAGGTCCTGCCTGTCGTCATATCAAACATATGAGCTGCACCTGAATAGGAAAAAAGAGAGGGAAGAGGCACTAAAGAAGAGAAAGCTGCAAGATGCAGCAAGGGTTCTGACTTCAGTGAGAGCAAACAAACTAGTGCACCAGGCCAGGAATATGGCTGCCCGACCCAAAGCATCCACTGCACCACCCAAAGCCTCCACTGGACCACCCAAAGCACCCAGAGCCTCCACTGCACCACCCAAAGCACCCACTTCCTCCACTGGACCACCCAAAGCCTCCACTGCCTCTATTGGACCACCCAAAGCCTCCATTGCACCACCCAAAGCACCCACTGCCTCCACTGGACCTCACAAAGCCTTCACTGCCTCTACTGGACCACCCAAAGCCTCCACTGCACCACCCAAAGCACCCACTGCCTCCACTGCACCACCCAAAGCACCCAAAGCCTTCACTGGACCACCCAAAGCCTCCACTGCACCACCCAAAGCCTTCACTGAACCACCCAAAGCACCCAAAGCCTCCACTGCACCACCCAAAGCACCCACTGCCTCCACTGGACCACCCAAAGCCTTCACTGCCTCTATTGGACCACCCAAAGCCTCCACTGCACCACCCAAAGCACCCACTGCCTCCACTGGACCTCACAAAGCCTTCACTGCCTCTACTGGACCACCCAAAGCCTCCACTGCACCACCCAAAGCACCCACTGCCTCCACTTAACCACCCAAAGCACCCACTGCCTCCACTGGACCACCCAAAGCCTTCACTGCCTCTATTGGACCACCCAAAGCCTCCACTGCACCACCCAAAGCACCCACTGCCTCCACTGGACCTCACAAAGCTGTCACTGCCTCTACTGGACCACCCAAAGCCTCCACTGCACCACCCAAAGCACCCACTGCCTCCACTGCACCACCCAAAGCACCCAAAGCCTTCACTGGACCACCCAAAGCCTCCACTGCACCACCCAAAGCCTTCACTGAACCACCCAAAGCACCCAAAGCCTCCACTGCACCACCCAAAGCACCCACTGCCTCCACTGGACCACCCAAAGCCTTCACTGCCTTTATTGGACCACCCAAAGCCTCCACTGCACCACCCAAAGCACCCACTGCCTCCACTGGACCTCACAAAGCCTTCACTGCCTCTACTGGACCACCCAAAGCCTCCACTGCACAACCCAAAGCACCCACTGCCTCCACTGCACCACCCAAAGCACCCAAAGCCTTCACTGGACCACCCAAAGCCTTCACTGAACCACCCAAAGCACCCAAAGCCTCCACTGCACCACCCAAAGCACCCACTGCCTCCACTGGACCACCCAAAGCCTTCACTGCCTCTATTGGACCACCCAAAGCCTCCACTGCACCACCCAAAGCACCCACTGCCTCCACTGGACCTCACAAAGCCTTCACTGCCTCTACTGGACCACCCAAAGCCTCCACTGCACCACCCAAAGCACCCACTGCCTCCACTGCACCACCCAAAGCACCCAAAGCCTTCACTGGACCACCCAAAGCCTCCACTGCACCACCCAAAGCCTTCACTGAACCACCCAAAGCCTCCACTGCACCACCCAAAGCACCCACTGCCTCCACTGGACCACCCAAAGCCTTTACTGCCTCTACTGGACCACCCAAAGCCTCCACTGCCTCCACTGCACCACCCAAAGCCCCCACTGCACCACCCAAAGCCCCCACTGCACCACCCAAAGCACCCACTGGACCACCCAAAGCACCCAGTGCCTCCACTGGACCACCCAAAGCCTCCACTGCCTTCACTGGCCCACCCAAAGCCTCCACTGCACCACCCAAAGCCCCCACTGCACCACCCAAAGCCCCCACTGCAACACCCAAAGCCTCCACTGCGTTTCAGGCACAGGATTTTTTCCCACTTTAAGCCCTGTACTCTAATGCGGGCGTCACTACCTGACGAAGAGGGCAGTCCAACAGGGGAAAATCCTGGGTCAAACCGCGGAAGAGTGGCAGGTGGCTTAACCTCCGCAGCCGGCTCCCCTTCATCGCTATGAGCCTGCTCCACCACCTCAGGTTCCCCATGTACTACGGAAAGAGGGACCGGATCGGACTCAGCAGCCCCACCACCACCAAGCACCTTCATCTCTACCAGCATGCCCACGACCAGTTCCTTCAGTTTACTTTTCACCAAGCTCTTCTGAACCACAAAACCAAAATGATCAGCAATCGCAAATAAATTATCCTTTCTACAACTGTCGATTTTCTACCAGAAAACCATTTAAATCAAACAAAGCCATGTCTAGAGCTATATATAACACAGCAGGCTAATGTGCAGTGCAATACCACCACAGACATTGTCAAAACAAAGTAATTAACAAAGTAATTAAGCCTAATATTACTACAATAAGGATCAACGGATCCGGACGAGGCCCCATTCTTGTAACAACTCTGTAATGCCCAGGGTGATGCAGGGCCCAACACCAAGACAACGGTGGATGTGCGCAAAACAAAATCCAGATAAGTAAGTAAGTAAACTTTATTTATATAGCGCCTTTCACAGCACGAATGCACAAAGCGCTTCACAATACAAATAACACATAAAAAGGAAGAAAGAGCGACATACAAAATGCAATACGACATACAAAATACAAGGCAATTACAAAATACAATACATGGGGAGGGGAGGGGGGAGGGAAATACCATACAGGCAGCCAGCCTCAACAAGCAGCCATACAAGCAGGCGCAGCCAATATCCTGAAAGCACTGTACTGTAATGAGGGGGAAGGGGGGGGGGGGGTGCGAAAGGAGGGGATGGAGTGCTGGAGGGCGGGGGAGGGGGGGGGGTTTGTGTGATGTGCATGTTTGTGTGCGTGTGTTTCTGAGTCCGTGAGTTCAGTCCATGTGTGTGTGTGTGTATGCCTGAGGAGATGTAATCTCGTTGGCTCAAACCAGCGGAATGTCTTAGCGATAACACAGCAGGTTGCTATTGAGACGCCCTCGATCAGCCTCAAGACCAAAAGACAACAACAGGAGTCCATGGGGAGGGAAGGGAGGAGGAGGGGGGGGGGTGCAGAGCCTCTTTAGCCTGTGAATCTTCAGGGGAGTTTGGGCGAAACGGCCTTGACGGCCGGGTGGGAGCCAGAAAGTTGATTAGATGTTTGGGTTAGGGAGAAGAACAACAGATTCCAATGGTCATTCCTCTCTGTAACGCTTCTCTTTATCGAGCCTGGTCCTCAGCTCTGCCACGTCGCCTTGCATAGCCGTGAGTTTCTCCAACAGGGTATCAATCTTACGGTTCAGTTCAGAAATCACCATAGTTAGATTACTCACTGCTCTGCCCAGCTCCGTTAGCATGACGTGCACCCTTTGGGCTAGAGTGGCTGCCGTCTTCCCAATTATTCGATAGACCAGGGCAATGCTCAGTCCGAGGGATGTCCTGTTATCATTAAGGCAAATAGGTAAATGTCTTCAATGTCCTCTATGGAAAGGAGCGCCAGGCACAGAACCTGCCACTTGTCCCACGCGTCCTTGGTGTAGGCCGCGGCAAATGTCCCGTCTGGGCACATAGGTTCCCCCGGTCCTGAGTTTCGTGTTGAAAAGATTTTGTCGATTGCGTTGAGAGACCAGCTTATCAATTCCATGTTTAGATTCGAAAATGCACAGAAAAAAGAGGAACTACAAAGTAAGGGGAGATAGAAAAATGCCAGCGCAGAAGCAAGCAGCAAAAGCGTCTGCTCTGAACGAAAGCCGGAAGGAAGATGAACCATAAATAAGTGCAACTTTCTTTATTTAAAGGCTAAATAAAGGATCACAACAGGGAACAAGGGAACCATGAACGGTGCCAAATCAAAGCAATCAATATAAATGTGCTATCCAGTCCCTCCAGAAGAACACGATTATGCGCTCGCATAATTCATTGCATAACCAGGCAAAAAGCGCAGATTATGCAAGGGTCACATAATTTTAGAAAGAGCGCATTTTCACTGTGATAATCACTGAACTCCGTGCAAAAAAATTGGAATATGCGGGGCTCGCTTGATTTCATACTTCCCGCATTTTTCTGCTTCAAGTTTTAATGTTTTTCACCTCGTTTGTAGGGTTGCCACCTTCAGTGGGGAAAAATAAGGGACACCTTGCCAGCAGTCCCATGCTCACGGAACACAAATCAAGCAGGGGTCTGGGGGTCCTCCCCCATGAGATTATGAGTGTCAGACATCTCATTTCCTGCATTCTAGTGAATTGCACCAATTTATGTTTAATGCATCAAGTTCAAAGTCCTCTGCTATTCTCATCATGAATTAATGAAATAAATGGCCAATAAGAGTAGGCTAAAGCACAGCTGCATCGATTATATTAAGATCAAATCAATAAACATCAGATCATAGACATGGGCAAAATGTTTGGTCTGATAAACTTGGAAATAGCAAATGACCTGGACGACCAGAGAGACCAGACATCGGGGGTTGTTTATAAGTTCCAAAGCTGCCTTTTAAGGCAGCCTTCAATCATGACGTCGGTCTATTACCATACCTGGTCTAGGCGCTCTCGCATAGGCTATGGTTTTATTTATTTCTCGTATCATTCCAAGCATGTGAAGACGTAGTGTAGGCTATATGCATTAGAGTGGGATGTGCACAAAAATACAGGACATTTTTCTTCGCATATTCTCGCAATATTCGCAAGTTCCTGCAATTTCAGAAAATCCCTGCATTTTCAACGCATAAAATCACATAAAAACCCAGCATATTCCATTGCATAATCAAGGATTTTTTCCTGCATAATCAAGGATTTTTGCCTGCATAATCAAGGATTTTTGCCCGCGTTTTTCTGGAGGGACTGGCTATCTAACCTACCTAACCAAAATCTAACCTCACCAAAAATACAAGTGGTGGCACCCGCTCCTAGCCTGGTGTCTATAACAGGTTTCAGGCTACGTGATGGTATGTACGCCAAGGGCATCTTACCTAATCCCTTGCCCCTGTGTGTCAGAGGGCACGTACAGTAAAATATAAAGTTAACTATAACAAACTATAACATAGGATTTTAAGACAGAACTAACAAACGACTGACAAGCAACAAACAGGCAACACAAGGACAAAATCTCTCAACAAAGGACAGGAGAGGCTATATAAAGGGGAGGTGGACGGACATCTGATTGGACACAATGGGGCGCACATGGCAGGGAGACGAGACGATTGGACACAGGATGATTGGACCAACGATGATTGACAGGACACAAGGGACTGGGAAGGGACTGCACACACCGTTGTCGAACACCTGAGGGAGACAAATAGACAAAACACAACAGAGAACAACAACCACAGGACACACTAGTGTCGGGACGTAACAGAGCCATTATATGACAACAATGGCAAAGCACCACGAAGAGGTGACTGCCTAGTAACCGTTTGGCCGGACAGTGGAGAAACAGATGTGTTTGATGTTCTGGAACTTTGATGTTCTTCGTCTTGTGGTGGCACAATTAGTTTGACACAGTTAATTCATCTGCAATACAGACTGTACATTTCTTTAAAGATGAAAAATAAAACGTTTTGTTCCCATGGGATCTCTCCCGTCTCTTACCTGCTAAATACATGCAAAGTATAGCCTATAATGGGTAATTACTGAGACACATATTGTAGGTATAATTTCAAAACAGGAGTATTTCATATGTTCAATTACTGAACATAAATTCAATAACTGACATAAAACCAACAGGTAAACACATTTTTACATAGCTTCTATAACATCCAGTGAAAAAAAACTTTCCACACCACAAGGTTTGAACCCTCAAGTTTTGTGGGTTTTGAACTGGCACGTTCAGCATGGGAGACGAGCTCCTTAACCACTAGGCCAGCAGAGCTCTTGAAAATCAATGGTGTCATAGTCTTTTGTTTTGATGTTTTACCAGACTCCGGTTCCTCTAAAAAGGCCAGTTTCCTCTTGAAATGAATAAAGTTTGAATCCACTAGAGCGACAATTTGTACACCCGTAGACCAGGTAACCACATTTTTACATAGCTTCTATAACATCCAGTGACAAAAAACTGTCCCCACCACAAGTTTTGTGGGTTTTATACTCGCACGTTCAGCATGGGAGACGAGCTCCTTAACCACTAGGCCACCAGAGCTCTTATAAATCAATGGTGTCATAGTCTTTTGTTTTGATGTTCTGGGACCACTGCCTCTTGTGGTAGCAACATAGAACTGCAAGTCAACAAGAGAAGGGAGAAAGGGATAACCTGACATTTGCTCTCCATGTAGCGCGGCTTACAGCCACGCACAAAAATAGGTTACTACAAATTTGCGTAAAAACATCTTAAATGCAACCAACATAAAGTAGCCTACACCTCGAATGTCTAGTTCAGTTACCAAGGCAGTCTCTCTCCAGACTCAGGTTGTAGTTGGCGTAGCTTACGTAGTGTATCAGTGAAAAGAACTCTCATGGGTCTGGTGTTGAGACTTGAGACTACGAAGGTAGTCCATACTAGAGGTCTTCACGGGTCGGGTAAATCCGAGAGGACCCGAACTGGACCCGAGACCCGTACGGGTCCGGGTCCACATTTCCACGCTTTTATTATGGTCAGTTGGGTTCGGGTGGATCCGATTCTATTACCTCAGGTCCCGGGTCTGTGTGTCATTATGCGTAATAGCATAATTGTGCAGCCACCACCAGTAGCCTACCTTGTGAAAAATAAGCTGAAAGAAAATGAATATAAAGAGGTCAAACCTAGTGGCAGCTTTGTGTAGCCTTATTTATTTACGGCCGTTTCATTTCCATGCTGCCACATCACAGCCTGACAAAACAGCGATTGATCCTGTCAAGATTGAGAGGAAATCGCAATTCCATCAAACTGTGATGCAACAGCATGCAAGCCAACAGCCGTGACAGCCTAAGTGATTAATGCTACTGCTACTTGCTACTACTGCCTGTCGGATCTGTAAAATACCCGATCCGACTCGGGTCTCGGGTCTCTGTCCTACTCCTGCTATCGGACAAAATCGGGTCCGGTATACATATTTAAAAAAATGATCAGATTTAGTCGGATCTCAGAACAAATGTCTCGGGTCCATCTCGGTTTCGGGTCCACATTTTAGACCCGAGAAGACCTCTAGTCCATACTGTAGAGCGTGTCAGTGAGGTTCCACCACATTAGCATCGCATGTTAAAGCTACATGAGATATCTCGGCACTTTGGCGACCCCCTTGGTCGTGCTAAAATCGGCACTGCGTTTTAAGAACCACACTTCCCACAATTCCTCACTCACTCGCTGTAATGATGGGAAAAAAATATGATAACAAACATGCGTGGAGCAGACTGGATTGGAAGATTGTAGCTACTTCGACAGACTTTCTGGAAGGATGTCTTCAATGCAGGTAAATATCGGTCTTCTTTCTTTCATGTGCATGTAGATAAATTCTCGGGGCGAAGTCAGGGCTGTACTGTACATTAACTATTTTTAGCACATAGCACTGGTGCTACAGGGGTTGATAGTTCTGTAGCACAAAGCCAGAAAGTTGTAGCACAGGTATGAAATGTCCATTATCACCTCTACTGAACACAAGTTATGCAGTTCATCACTTAAAACCACTGGGAAAGGGATGTTACTGTACATATACAATATTAAATAACATAATAACACATAATAACACAATGTTTTCAGACAAGCATCTTTAGGTTTTCCCGGCTTTTGATTTTGCGGTGTCTTCATGATTTGGGTTATCTTCTTTTTCATTAATAATTTCAACATCTTTTTCCTTTGCTCGTTTGTTTGGGATTTTCTCTATGATCTGAACAAGGAACCAGTGTTTCCTGTGGAATTGATCTCTTGGTGTGGTGGTGCCAAGCTGAAGACAGACAAAATAAGGAGGATTTCTATACCAAAGCGGGGGTCTGGGCGTCCTCTCCCTAAAAAGTTTCAGAGACCTAGGTTCCTGTATTCCTGTATGTATATATGACTTTTAAAGAATGAAAATAACAAAATTGTGAGACATATAATTGAAAAGTATACTGAAACAGCATGTTTAGCCTACATGAAACATGCTTTCTTTAATTTTGAGTTATGGGGTGAGAATAATAGATAGAATGTTTTATTTAATAATAATAAAAAAGTTTGATGCCCATTGATACTTAACTGCAAACTCATTCCTTCTAAATCATCACTCTTTCTAATCTCTCATCCTGCCCTGTCCCCTTCCTTCTCCGCTCTCTTCTCCTGCTCTCCTCTCAACAACGTATATCCTCTCCTCTCTCACCTGTCCCTCAACTCTGCTGGTCCTGTCTTCTACCACAATCACTGCCTTTTTTACATAGTTTACATAAATAATAGGCTAGATTAGCCTACGTTTAACTGATATTTCGTTGCATTTGCTGTTGCTTTGACTGGCACTTTTAGGTGGCTGGAGGAACATTAACGCAAGCTAGCATCGTTAAACTTTTGGTTCAGCCAGCCAAAAAGACGGTCGCTCAATCAGTCAGTCAGTCAGGGCAGCGCCTCTGATTCACATGTTGTACTCGCGCTTGTGGTGTGGGCAGTCTCCTTGACAAATTATGCTTGCTGACTGACAGACAGCAGCGCGTAAGCTACGTAGGAGGCTCAGCTTCGGCTCAAACAGGCTAGGCTACTGGGTAGCTCCACGTGTTTCTACACTGCATTTTTTTTGATAACGTTACATATTTATCACACTTCAACTATAGGCTATTTTTACTTGTCCGATCAGACAACTGCATGAGGAACTTGCCCGAACAGAGTTTACTGGTCCGGGGGAAGCTATAGACTCACCTACCTGACTGCTCTCACTTCATTTCACCTCACTCGTCCTCCCGGCTTCAACACGGAAAACACCGCTAACGTTACATACAAGCGGCTCGCTGTCTGTCGCACGTGTGCTACAGGGCAAATAAATTAATCGCACAGCCATTTTTTTTCATAGCACGACATATATGCTGCAATGTACAGCCCTGGAAGTGTTTGTTGTCTTCCTGATATTGTGACAAGCAAAACACATCACTTCCGCTTCCACCACAAGATTTCCAGCCAGTGTACTAGCCAGTACACCGAAATTCTAAAATAATAAATTCACAGGGTCTCATGCAGTCTCATGTCATGAAAACGATTTTGGGAGTCTTGCTAAGGCCAATTCATAAATTAATAGCAAGTAAAGGTGAATATTGAACTATAAAAAAAGTTATCTCATTGAACTTTACTTTCCCATAGGCTTTTAATCCTTATATTTCAAGAATTCAGTAATGAACCCAGCTAATAATTCATTGGACGAATCGTGACCAGAAGTCCTTATGATAGAAGCCAAAAGTCCATATGATATCAAGCTTGTTTTAAGAAAATCACGTTTTATCCGCGGTAGCATTGAGAAATACTACACTACCCACAATCCTCAAGCGGTGTTGTTACCATGGAAATGTGTACACTGTCGAATTCTTGATCTAAGAACGTTAACAAGGGCTCTAGCTAATGTTAGCTGCTTATCCTATGCAGCTCTGGCAACTCACGTAATAGCTTAACATTAGGTATGTGAATGTACCTGCATGACATTTATATTATTAAACTGAGTAATGCCTTATCAATGTGATCCACCGCTCTTGCCAATGCCTTCTCGGGGAATTGGTAGAACTGGTGGCAACAACGGTCATCCGAGCGGTGAGCGCAGTCAGGAACGAAGCATGGCACCATGTTTCTGACAGCTAATGCATTAGCTAGCAAACATTACACACAATATAAACACAATATACACACATAACACAAACTAAAATACTAATATCAACAATATTAGCACTTAACAATAACAAAGATAAATTTTATGAAGAAGCAAGTTGGAATTCTGAAGCAAGTTTGAAACTGAGTGAGATGAGTATCATTCACAATGGTTTTTGGGATGCATAGTTTTATTCACTCATACAATAGGCTAATTTTGTACACAGTCTTGAACCATAACCTTTTTTTTTTTTTTTTTTTCATCAAATAAATTGCTACATTATACATGTTTAAAGGTCACGTTTCGTCTGTTGAATAATTAGCTGGGTCCATGGCTCAATTCTTGAAATATAAGGATTTTTTATTTTTTTTAAGTATAGTAATTAAAGTCGCACAGAAATTAAAAAAACATTCTGTTCCATTTTGGTTCACATAATTGGTCATAGTGTTCACCTATTCAACGATGTATGCCAAAACAATTACAAAATTCTACTTTTGTTGTAATCTCATATCAAAGTATATAATTTCTTACTTCCTGGAAAACGGTAGGTCACGTGCAATTACGACAACAGGTACCTTAGATTTTAGGCCAATAATCTCACGACATCCACCCCTCAATCAACGCTATCCTTCTATCGAATCTGTCTAAAGTTCTTAAAACCCGTCCACTTGTCAATGTTCCAATCAAATTCCTCTAAACATATGTCCCACCCTCATCAGCTTGTTTGCGTCGGAAATACGTCAAACTACGGAAGTTGGATGATCTCAAACGTCTGTTTCTGTGCGACTTTAACAATGCAATGCTAATGTGGTGGAACCCCCCATACAAACAGGGGGTTCACTGACATGGTCTATTGAAGGAAATGCAATGGGCACGGCCAAGTGGGATAGTTCACCCAATAATAGTAGGCCTATAAGTTTATACTTAAAAACGTTCTCAGGGGTCGGGTCCCATCTTTCCATGAACTCAGAAGCTAATCCCAGAAGCAAGCAAGCCGCTCCACTGGATCCTCTCCGTGTCTCGAGTCATCGCAGCAATTCGCAAAGCACTGAAAACAGAGCAAAGTGAGAACACCAGAATTAGGTGTTGATAACGTTCCTGTACTTAGCGTCTCGTTTTGCTCATCAAACTGGCTGTGCTCCGGTCCCTGCTGGCCGCGTCCTTCATCAAGCGGTGGTTGCTGTGCAATGTGTAAAGTGCTGTTATAGTGGTGCGTTCGTTTGTGCTCGGAGGTGGCAAGTCGCAAGTGGCAAAATACCTACCTCCGACCTGTGTGCATTCGAGCTATATACCATTATATCACAGTTACCTAGTTATATCTATATACCATTATATCACAGTTACCTAGTTATATCTATATACCATTATATCACAGTTACCTAGTTATATCTAGTGCATTCGAGAACTGGGGGCTGAGAAACATATCCGAATTTGCGACGAGGAAGTACGAGTTCATGCGGTGTTTTATTTAATAATTCCTAGTAGCAAGTCGCAATTTGCCACCTCCCAGTTATAAACGAACGCACCATAGTTATATATATATAGTTAGACAGAGATCATAGGAACATTAGCTCAAGCACCCCTTTGCTACAGTATAGCAATTCGGAATCGCTCCCTATTCACTATATAGTGCACTATATAGGGCGTCAGCCATTTTGTTTGTAGTGTCCGAATTCTCCCCGGAATTTTCGTTCCCTATATAGTCCACTATTTATTACCCACAATTCACCTTGATTTCCAGGGAACAGTGCATGTACCCTACATTTTCTCCGTTCCCTAGGTAGTTCACTACATGGTGAACCCTATATAGGGAATAGGGAGTGAGGGAACGAGGGAGCGATTCCGAACACAGCTTATGTGTGCTGACGTCTCAGCGTCTCAGTTGCTCATCAAGCATGGGTCTCTGATCCGGTCACAGCTCACGTCGTTCACCAGCTTCCTCAAACAAGCGCGGCCAGCCAATGTCACGGTGAGAAGGGAGCCCCCAGGTAAGTCACACTTTGTCTTTTTAAAGGCTGCTGGTCTAGTCGGGAACGAATCACCTAATACACGGCATAATAAAGCACTGCACCCCAGCAAAAATAACACTAGAATCAAATCAATCAAATATGAAAGTAACTGCAATCAGATAATCACACATAATCTCAAACAAAAGTAACACTAATCTCACACCAAAGAAAAAAAAAATACAACACTCAAAAACCACTGAATAAAAAAGGCAGTATGTTCACTCTGTGAAATGAGCGCAATAGAGCCACTTAACACAACACACAATAAGGTGCTCAACACACAACCGCTTCTGTTTTAAACGTTGCTACGTTTTGTTAGGGCTCAATGCATCCCAGGGAAGGCTTAGTTGTAAACCGTTTGGAAAAGGGCAGACACTTTCAAAAATACTTGGCAGTATATTGGATGAACCACCATCTATCGGGCTAATTTCTATATCGCTTCTCTTTCTCGCTATCATCATATAGCTGCTAGTATTTCCTCATACAACGCTGATTGGCTAAATAGTTTTTTGATCTAGCACAAACCAAGCCCCGAGGAACAGGTCCGAGGGCTTGTGAAACATTTTGAGCGCAGTGGCCAAGCTCGGTATTCCAAGTCATGTGATGCATTTGGGGGCAAAAATACTATTTCCTATAGACATACATTGGGAAAGAAACAGCTGGGGAAAGAAACAAAAATGTTTCTGGGTATCACTCAAAGTCAAAAACGACTCCTTTAATTTATTTAATAATTTAAGTTTTAAATCATGAGTCAATTTTTTGTATAAGCCACCAAGAGCTGGAGTTTCCAGCTGTGTCTTTCCCCATGTATGTCTATGCTAGGGATGCACTGGTTTATGGAAAAGAGGGATAGGCAGGGCCAAGAAAAACACTGCTGCACAAGTGCTGGAAGCAAGATATCACTACTGCGCCTGTGCTGGGGCCTACAGGAAGTATGTTCAAAATGTTTCAGGCGCTGGGTGAGCAACTTTTATTGGAATGAATGGGTGGCCATCTGTCAATGCCATATCTGTTTTTGTGTGTTGGCTGTAAGCCGACACACCAAGAAGAGGGAATCCCTTTTTGTCGCTCCGTCCCTGCCTCAACTTGCGGCGAGTTGTTGACCTGCAGTTCTATGTTGCTACCACAAGAGGCAGTGGTCCTAGAACATCAAAAGAAAAAGACTCCACAGATTTCCCAGGGCAGCGGTGGCTGAGTGGATGGTGGTCGAGTGGATAGTGTGCTGCCTATCACTGCGAAGGTTGTGAGTTCAATCCATGGTGTGGACATACAAAGGTACCATAACATATTTTGGCACTGGATGTTATAGAAGTTATGTAACGAGCGTGGGTCATATTTGTTAATAATAGACCCTTTTACAGCCTAGTCAGCACAACTATGCACACGCATTCTTGAAACAGTAGCAGAGGAAGACAGACGCAATCACCATTATTAAGTGTACGGACTGGACTGAGGACATCATCAAGAGGTTCTAGGGATGGACCCCATTTTATATCAGGTAAGTTATTTTGACTACCTGGTTTCACTGGAATGTCTGGTTGAAATGTAGCCCTTCTCAGTCCCGTTGTCGCATTCCACTCGCTCATGCCAGACAACAGTCCTTTGCTGGTCCATTCACTTTGTCGTCAAAAAAAATCGGTGTCGGCCTAGTTAGGAGAGGCACTCATATTTAGCCTACAAGTGTCAGATAAACATGAAACTTCACTTACCTAAGCAAAAGGGTCTATTTTAACAAATGCTGGGTTGAAGCTCCAAAGCACCGCCACCACCACAGAAGAAGACTAGCCTACCTCGGAAAAATGATTTCACTCGGACAGAACGCGTCTAAATAAGTTATTTATTGGTAGCGCCGAGGCTTCAAAACCCAGCATTTGTTAAAATAGAGCGTGGGTCATATTGTTCATTATAGACCCAGCTATGTATGCGCGCGCATTCTTGAAACAGAAGCAGGGGGAGACAGACGAGTTCCATGGTTCAGAGCGAGCCGTATTTAAGTGCAAAGACTAGTATTTTATATAGGGTCTGGCTGTTGCGTCTACGGGTGTACAAATCGGCGCTCTAGTGGCAAACTTTATTTGTTTCAAGAGGAAACCGGCCTTTTCAGAACTGGAGTCGCCTGTGGCTACAAGCCATTAAGCGTAGCCTACGGACTGGACTGAGGACATAATCAGAAATTATTTTATATTAGGTAAGTTATTTTCTCGTCCCTATAGCGCCCTAAAATACAGCTTGTCGGTGGACACGCAACCGTATGCATTTCAGATTGATCATGTTGGCAATGTGTGTGAATTTGCTGCTATGTGAGAGATAAGGACCTGTTGTCGCATGTCGTTGACAAGCTTCCCCTTATGGTGTCACAACGATGGCTTATGAATGCGATGTTATTATGTTAAATACAGTAGCCCAGAGATGGTTAGCACTGGCAGGGCTATTTCAGTTTGATAAAAGGCGTTGTGGTGTTTGAGCACGAGTTGTCGTAGCCTAATGGACTTCGTTTTGGTGTGGAATTATAATTGTTTACGTTTTGATAGGAACAATTAAATTGTCCCAAGTGTTGCAAATTATTGGTACCCCTACCAGTGGAGATTGCTCCTATAAGCCAGGGTAAGCCTGGCTTACCCATACAAATCCAAATAAAACTTGATTTGAAAACTTGATCATAAGCCATCGTCCTGACACCATAAGGAGAAGCCTGAAATCGACTTTCAGACTGTTTTTGACTTAAATGCGTCTTGTATTCTGCCATATCGCTTCATTTTCATCCGTGTTTAGCATTTTGGTAGTGCTCCGTCGTCCCCTACAGTCCTCATGAAAATACAGTCCACGTTACGGTCCGTTGACACCGGTCTTACTAGCTCGTTATTCACTTAACATTGTAGGCCAGATAAAATGATTCTAGCTTACGGAAGTGAAGACCAAATCAAATCAAGACCAAATCAAGACCTGGAGCGGTGGGCTAATACGCCTAGTAGGCTAGTAGCCTAAACACTAGATTAGTGAAGTAGGGGAGTAGGCTATTGAGTGCTGTGTCCTTATCGTCCTGTCATTCTCTTCGTGGTGCATTGTTATCATATAATGGCTCTGTAGTTTATTTAGTGTGTCCCTAAAAGCTTGGTTGTTTCAGCCTAAATATTGCCCTCTTATTCGCTCGCTCTCAAATTATTGGCCTTTGTTGATGTGTTTAAAAAAACATCAGTAGCCTAGGCTACTATAGTTTTCCTGTATGTTCTTACATATAAATGCCAATGCTCAGCGCCCTTCTGGTGCTGTGAAACCCATCAGGGCATGCTTTGACAGTGCACCCCCCCAAAAATCGTGCGCGCTTCGTTGGTCCTGGCTTACCCGGTTCTAGGACCCACCAGACTCCACTGACCCCTACGTGCGTAGGTTCTCTCCCTATCTGCGTGTGTGTACGGGGTGTGCGGGCGGGGGGGGGGGGGGGTGGGGGGTGGTTGGGGGCCATTGGGAGTAATAACAATGTCGGAGAAGACCCTGTGCAAGACCCCACGGTACGCTACTGCATTATAGACAGACAGTCCTCATTACAATAGGAGTAGGACACTTCAAATCCTATAGTAATTCATTTTGTATAGGATGTGATGCACCAGTCGCTCTACGCCTACATGTGGTTTATTTTCAGTGATTAGACTGACTGTTGACTGGCACAGCTTTAGGTGGATAAAAGCGTCTGCTAAATGACTGTAATGTAATGTAATGTGGTGATGGAGGAATGAGCTTAATGTATTGATGCTTTTTTGTGCGTGCCTGTAAGCCAGCGCACCTAGTATAGCGTTCGTCCAGTTATCACTCCCTCCCTCCCTCCGTTACTGCGGACAATGTTGGCCTGCATTTCTCTGTTGGCAGTAGGCAGAGGCAGTAGTCCCAGCACACCAAAATCAAGAAGGACACCAAAATCAACCTGCCGATCTCCACTGCACAAGTAGAGTAGTGGTGAGAGCATTGGACTCCCACCCTGGAGACTGGGGTTGAAGACCCGGTGGGGATGACTTTATGGGACTTTACCCCAAACCTCCACATGTTCATCCTTTCACTCCTACCTTTACCCCTTGCCTTATAGATCAGATCCTGTCCCAACCCCAACCCATATTCTAACCCCAACCCACACTAGGGACTGGAAGAAGGAAACCAAAACCCACCCGCCGATCTCCACTGCACAAGTAGAGTAGTGGTGAGAGCATTGGACTCCCACCCTGGAGACTGGGGTTCCCGGTGGGGATGACTTCATGTTATCATCAGTGTAACTGCTTTAGCCACTGACCGCTACCATAAATGTTATGGAAGCTGCTGCTAGTTGTTGAGAGCCCAGTAGCTAACTGGCTATCTCGCTCTTATTGTGCTGGATTAGAATTGGAAGCATTGGAACTGATGTGTCCAGGAGATAAGACCCATCTTTATTTATCAAACATCACCGTCCTACCAGTCCCACACAGAAACAAGCCAGCCAACACACATAAGCCAGGCTGGGCCTGGCCTGGTTTCTTTAATACATCCATGGTACAAACAGATTTATGTTGAGGATTTCAGGACTGATCTGATGTGAGCTCCTGAGATCAGGATCACAAGGCTTCCATGACACAAATTTTGATCAACTAACGTGACGATTAACCAATCCATTGACAATGTGCGTGAACCATGCACATCGTGTGAAGCTGAAAATTCAGACTTCACAGGAGTTCAAGCTCAATCTAGCGGGTTATCTCCTTAATCAGCACTTTGAGATTGTTTTAACAATGAAAAGTGTTTTATAAATAAATGTAATTATTATTCATGATCATTAAGCACACTTCCTGGAATACCCCTCAGATATGGGGCTTATCAAAACCATAAAGTGTGTACAAACCTCAGAAGGAAAAGTGTCTCAAACAGTGCTTCCACACACAATGAAAGGTCCAGTAGGTTTCGTAGGTGTTGTCTCTGTAAACACCAGCAATACAGTATAAGAGTTTTGACTCCATCAAATTGGTGGCAGCTCAGTTGTCATATACAGTACAGCATAAACCACTTTTTCCTGAGAAAGTTGGGTTTGATTACTCAGTTGTTGTTTTTTAGCAGTCAAGCCCAGGTTTTTTCAAATCTTTCCATACATCCAGTAGCTGTTGAGACGTGTCCAGGATGGTTGTGATGACAGAGCTGTAGTAACAGCTGCTCATTGTTGACAATTGGTATCCCTGAAACAGGTTGTCACTTGGAGGGTGAACAGGCTGGATACCCAAGTGTCTCATACACAATCCCAGATAGACGTCCTCTATGTAGACGGCTTTAACGTGCCTGGACGCCTCCACCAGCTTTCTGGGGAGGTCTAAAGACATGACATAGCCCAGTCCCAGAGCATACGGTGGGTAGAATAAACCAGGGAAAACAGTCTTAGGAAGGTACCATTTGGAGTTAGGATCTCTTTGAACAGTTCCCCATTTGGTCACCTGTCCAGTCATGTAATTGTGCTGTGGTGCGGTCAGCAGCAGGTTGACCAAGTTGTGCACGTTGAGGAACATGTCTGAGTCGATCTTCATGGCGTAGGAGGCGTTGGGGCAGCGAGAGCTCAGCCACTCCAGCATTACCATGGTCTTGATGGTCAGGTTTTTGTAGCTGTCCTTGAAGTCGCTCTGCAGCAGGTCTCCGTGCTGTTTACTCTCCTGGAGAACCTGCTCTTGGAGCTTCTCTGACCCCTCTCCACTGGGCAGTGCCAAAAGGAAGAATAGACTCACCACTTTGCCCAGTACCAGGCTCTCAGTGCCCCAGGTACTGCGGATGGCGTCACGGGCTGCCCTGTTAGGTGGCGCCACTGGCACCATCAGAACCAGGAAGGGCTTGTTCTCTTGGCATTTCTTGGGCTCATCCACAATGAAGTGGTACTCATGTGGGTACTCAACAGAGTATTTGTCAAACGTCGAGTCAGATTTTAGTCCTCTGTCATGGCTCATCCACCAGGTTAATGGGATTTGTTTTAAGTCAATATCTATGAAGGTTACCACCAGGATAACAAACAGGAGTAGGAACAGGAAAATGCAGCACCGACACCAAGATCTCCTCCTGGTCTGGGTTAGTACTGCCCCCTTCTGGCTGCCATCTTTGTTGCTGAGCAATAGGAAAGGGAAACACAGGGAATAACTTGTAATGCTTTTAATGTACATAACATATTTTACATAACATGTAGGCTAAATGTTTCTGATGTTTTCTGATTTTGGTTAAAGGGGTAGTGTGCTATTTTGGACATTTAGTCCTATTTGGGGTCTGTCTACCATGAACCTAAAACATAGAGACCATAATTTCACTGATCGTTCCAGTATTGAGCTAGCTGTAGTTTTTCTGCAGGCTCTCGCTGGGATATAATGGAAGTCAATGGGGCATAATGTAAATTTGTTGAAAAACTACGATAAATATGCTTTTCTGAGACGGGAAGCACAGGGTGTAATGTTACCAGTCGCAATATGCTCTCCTGTGAAATGTATCACAATCTGAATATTTTTAGGTGTTTGGCATGACTAAGTCCTCCATGGGAGCAGTGAAAATAAGCGCCAGGGGAATACTTTTGTCCAAGTCATGCCAAACATGTAAACATATTCGGATTGCAATACATTTCACAGGAGAGCATATTGAGACCAGTAAGATTACACCCTGTGCTTCCCGTCTCGGAAAAGCACATTTATCATAGTTTTTCGACGCATTTACATATGCCCCATTGACTTCCATTGTAGCCCAGTGAGAGCCTGCATAAAAATGTCAGCTAGCTCAATACTGGAACGATCAGTGAAATGATGGTCTCTATGTTTCAGGTTCACGGTACAGTAGACAGACCACATATAGGGCTAAATGTCACTACCCCTTTAAATTTGTTGATGTATGGGGCAGTAGAGTCCTGTGGACACATATCAAACATTCATCTTTGGCTCACCGTAGCTCAATTATGACTTTATATCTACAAGGATTGCAGCAAACCCCCATCAGGCCTCTGGCTTAGCAGTTGGTGGTTGCGATGAAACATAGGTGTAAGGATGACTGTTAATATGGGTCTCAGCGGATCACTTCCTGTTTTGATGTCAGCTCTCTGTCATAACCCAGTGAAGAAGTCCATTGTGCCAGTCAGAGTTGCTATGGAAAAGAATATTACATTTCAATAACAATACTATTTTTCATTGCTTTGAATGTTTCAGTTCATCTGACACCTTTGTATGAATGAGTCTGAGAGGGAGGTGACTGGATGTTGAGAGAGGTGGGAGAATCTAAAGCAAACATACAGATACAGCAGAGCAGCCAATTCACTTTAATAATCAGATAAGAGATTTACATTCGTCAGTCTCCAGGAAATGCATCTTAGCAGTATTATGGATCCTTAATGTAATCTGTGCTGATTCTCACCATAAATGGACAGTTCTTGTATAACCTGTTTTGGTAAGATGGTAATGTTACATTTCAGCTTTCTCTTCTGTAGACAGCACATAGCTTTTATTTTAGTTCTGTGAGTGAGACAACACTGGCAACCAAGTCATGCTTGACTGTATGTTCTTGTTCCAGCCCTAACCCTACATGTATTCCCTGTCTTGCACAACTTTCAACTGTTTCCATTTTGCTCATTGCAACATGCAACTCACAACTACTTTAGGCTAGTCCTCTTTATCCTTTTCCATTATTTATATGTATATACATAAAGATAGAGGGAAATGTGCTCAAACACAAAGATCTACTGTATACAGTACTTAAAGTAAGTCAAGTTCCAGTCACCACCATCTGTCATACAGTATGATATATTATGAGTGTCTACATACCTGCAACTCAACGGTGCCTCAACTGTAGCTGTAGTGAGATTCAGAGTGTTAATGATTGAGCCAAGGCTATTCCATGTCTTATTAAAAAATATAGTGAAAATATTAGAGGTTGGTTGGGCCCCCACAAAAAAGATCACGCATAATTCCAACTGCTTAGTCCTGGTGATAGAGGCAGTAAATGGTTTTTGTACTCTGTGACTTTGTGTACACATGTAGGCTATCGCCAACACCTTTATCACACCCACACATGCGCACACACACACACACACACACAAATAGACCGGCACAATAGGCTAGTGTCAAGTTTCAGGGAAGGTGCGCCAGGTTTCATTCTTTCATCTTCCAAGTCAGTTCCCAGAAGGAAAAGCCAATGGGACCTTACAAGCCATGTGTTTGATAACTGGCCAAATTGATTCTTGAAAATGTAATGTATTGTTTATTATATTGTTTACAAAACAAGAATGTGACTGATTTTTTATGTTACAAAATGTTAAGAATGTAAGCCTAACTACTGTATATTTTTAATTTTTTTAATTTAGAGAATTCATGGTTTCTTGAGAAAAACAAATAATGTCCTGGATTTGACCATTCTAAATTATGAGTTTGACATTAGTGTTTTGTGTTTGAGAATTTAGAGGAATTACATAAGAGAAAACCCACCCTTGATTTGTGTTCAGAACAAAATGACTAGGCCTACTCATTGTTTTTTGAGTCAATATTTTTTGGACTACAGTATTTCAATGGACAACCGGTCACATCCACAATATCCAATTTAATGAAGATAAAAATATTAATTTGGTTTCACGTGTGTGCTTTTTGTGCGTGGCTGTAAGCCAGCGCACCAAAGATAGCAAATGTCTGGTTGTCACTCCATCCCTCCCTTCCTCCGTCGTGTTGTTGACCTGCAGTTCTATGCTGCTACCACAAGAGGCAGTGTTTTTTTGTGCTTGGCTGTAAGCCAGCGCACCTAGACAAGAGGCAGTGTTTTTTTGTGCATGGCTGTAAGCCAGCGCACCTAGACAAGAGGCAGTGTTTTTTTGTGCATGGCTGTAAGCCAGCACACCTAGACAAGAGGCAGTGTTTTTTTGTGCATGGCTGTAAGCCAGCGCACCTAGAATAACGTTTGTCCGGTTATCACTTCCTCCCTCCCTCCGGTCAATGTTGACCTGCATTTCTCTGTTGGCACCACAAGAGTCAGTAGTCCCAGCACACCAAAATAAAGCAGGACACCAAAATAAACCTGCCGATCTCCACTGCACAAGTAGGGATGGATATTGATAAGATTTCAGCAATTCCGATTCCATTTTCGATTCTGCTTATCGATCCGATTCCTTATCGATTCTCTTATCGATTCTCATTGGGCAAAAGAGTACAAACAGGTTTATAAACATTAATTTTCTTTTATATATAATTTGAACATGCCAATTGACCTATCCCAAGCCACGCCCCCTTTTCCTCTCTGCTCCAATAACAGTTCAGCAAACTTGGTACCCGGCGTGAGACTTTTGAACCTCGGTCAAACTTGCCCCTCAGAGAATACATGGCAAGTCGGTCAGGTTTTCAACTTAAATTATTCAAACGTGGTTAAAAGATGTGTCTGGGGCATCTGCAAAAGTGATACACGATACCCCGATCGCGTAGAAGGTGTTGTATTTAATCCATTTCCGAAACCTAAAACGAATTTTGACCGGTGTAAAGAATGGATTAAACTGTGCGGTAGACCTCACCATCAGCTGAACATCAACACCATCACCAAGGACACCTACATCTGTTCAAAGGTAAGTTAACATTAACTAACATTAAGTTACTAGACTTAGTAACTTGTCACATAACATTGACCAATCTTCACGGACACATTACACTGTACTAACGTCAAGTCAGCTAACTTAATGTTGGCTAAACGCTAGCTAACGTAACTAGAGGTGTTAGCTAGCTAACGTTAGCGTTTAGCCTGCTCATCATGTCAGACCACCAATATGAAAAAGAGAGTTGTAAAGTTGTCATCTACTGTAGGCCTACTGTAAAAGTAAATTGTATTTCATATTCAAGCATTTTGTGAACGGAGGACCATCATCTGAGTTCCCAAATCCACGGGATGCACTGGATGTTGAGAAGTCCCCAAAAGCGTCCAGAGCTCCTCCAAAGAAAAGGTAACGTTAACGTTAAGTGAAAATACAAAACTGTATCAGAATATTGGTTGCCTACATGTCTGCTTACCTGTCTGTCCACTTAGTCAAGAAGACAGGGTTAGTATGTTAACGTATGTTGTCTACAGCTACATCCACATTCTAGTGTGTGTGTGTGTGTGTGTGTGCGTGCAGACAGAAACGTGATCTGGCAGAGCCCAGAAACAAAACAAGCTTTGGAGTCAGTCACGAAACCACTGAAGCTGTATCATCACACAACAGAGGTGGGTTTATTGTTGAGTTTTTTTTATTCAAGGAAATGGTTTGGTCTCACCATTTGTTTTTTCTTCAACCATTACATAGTAGATCAACGGCAAGAAAAACCAGGTGACATTCTCAGTAGGCTATTACAGCTCCATCACTTCATTGCGCCACCATATCTGTCATGAAACTGGCTGAGCTGCACAATCATGTCATTAATGAAGTAGTTATCCCTGTGTACTCTGGTCACAAACATGTATTTACTGGTGTATACAACTAGATCACAGAAGTTGAGGCCAGACATAAGTAGCTGGCCTTGTATTTGATAGTAGGTGTAGTAGTAGTTTCAGATACTTCTCCCAGTTTAGTTACATGGAAGTTCTTAATAGTGGATGCTGCCTCCATTGCAGTCATGTCTCTAGCACTGTATGGACATTTTATCTCAAGCAATCCACTCTCGCCATTATCACAAACTATGCCATCGGGTGTGGCCCCAAGAAAAGGTAGGCTGGGCTGAAGGAGTAGGCCAGATTTGTGTATATGCCTCTCTGGAAACATTTTTTGGTACTCTTCTTTAGCTACATTTTCTTTGCTGTTACCATACTGAGTCTGAACAGATGTAAAGGATTTAGGCTTGTAAACTGAATTAATGAAAAATTCTGTAACTTTTTTCTTTTTTATAACTTCCCCAAATTTTGAGGCTGTTATCCGTCCAACGCATTCTGTGAGCCTGCTTGGTTAGTGGTGTGTTCCTGTATTTGCTCTGCATGGTGAAGTGTGAAGTTTGGTTTGCTTAGAGCCGGTGTTCTGATGTCAGTGGACAGGGCCAATGGGATGTTAACAGCACTACACTGAGATGTATCCTCTTCTTGGTGGTTTGCAGACAGGTTGATTAAAGGAATCTAGAAAAAATAACAGGCAAACAATGTTACCATCACCCCAAATTAGACACTAAATCATGTCTCTCTATGTTTTAGATGCAGTGTGTGAGGACTCCCAAATCCCTACAGGAGACAAAGACCCTGGGACTGAAGACCCCTGGCCCTTGCAGAACACCAACACTCAGGCTGGGACTGAATTTCAGGAGTCTGAATCAGACTTGAGAGAGATTGTTAGGCAGCAGGCCGAAAAAATTGAGCAGCTGGAAAAACAGCTTTCTAGTTTGGAGACCAATAAAGTAACCCCTGAATCCGTTAATAACAGCAAGATTCCCAACTTCTTTGAATACTGTACAGGGTTCACATTTGACCAGTTTAATAATTTATGCTCTCTCTTTAGAATTCCCAGTAACAGGACAACAGCACAAACAGAGATCCCTCTTACATACAAACTCTTACATACAAACAACAAAACTATCATACAAAAAACATGCCCTTGCGTAGCCAGTTTTTGATGGCTCTAATGAAGTTGCCAAATAACTATGACATGAAAGATTTGGTATTCAAATTTCAAATAAATGTACAAAGTGTTAGTGTAATTTTCAATGCCTGGGTGAACTACATGTTTCACAGGCTTGGACAGATGTCGATATGGCCACACCGAGATGTAACTGCAGCCGAAATGCCTGCAGGTTTCAAAAGGGATTTCCCCACAGCCTTTGCCATACTTGACTGCACAGAGCTAAAGATCGAGAGACCAACTTCCCTGTTGCTTCAAAGCCAGAGCTACTCCGACTATAAATCCACAAACGCACTCAAAGGGTTGATAGCATGTGATCCTCGTGGTTCAGTCACGTTTGTGTCCACACTTTTCACTGGGTCCATATCAGACAGAGAGATTTTCAGACAGAGCAACATCACACATCTACTCTCCAGTCTCATTCAAGCTGGCTATCTTAACCCTGGTGACAGCATAATGGCTGAAAAGGGCTTTCTCATTGAGAAAGATGTTGAAGAAATAGGACTTCAGTTAAATATCCCACCCTTCGCTAAGGCTAACACACAGATGCCAGCACCAGATGTGGAGAAGACGAAAAGTATTGCAAAGCACTGAGTGCATGTTGAGAGAAGCATTGCAAAAATAAAAAAATTCTAAATAGTGACAGGTAGAATCCCTAATACAATGCTTGGGAGCATTAATCAGATCTGGTGTGTGGTCAGCCTTTTGGCCAACTTTCAACCTCATATACTATCTCAGTAGAGTAGCATATTCTGTCCCTGCACTATATGCTTACCTGATACGGTCAAAGAAAAGATATGCAGTCCGGACATTGAACTGTTAGCTCTGGGACTGCGTCCGTATTATATTCCAAGAGAGTATTCACATGCGATCGGCATTGTTGTTTACATCAGACCGCCTGCTAACGCGGAAGCTGCGTGTGACGTCATACACACGGCTGTCGCGAGACTGCAGACCAGTCACCCCAATGCGTTCATTTTTATATCTGGTGATTTTAATCATGCATCTCTGGCCTCAACCCTTCCCAACTTTCACCAATTTGTTGACTGCCCAACAAGGAATAACAAAACACTGGATTTACTGTATGCAAATGTTAAAGCCTCATGCAGTGCTACAGCCCTCCCCCCGCTGGGTAAATCTGACCATAACCTGGTATCCCTGGTCCCCATATATAAACCCTTAGTACAGAGGGAGCCTGTAACCACCCGTATCATCAGGAAGCATACACCAGAGACTGATGAGATTCTTCAGGACTGCTTTGAGCGGACTGAATGGGAGGTGCTGAGTGAACCGTACGGGGATGATATAGACGGCCTTACTCACTGTAGCACGGATTATATCAACTTCTGCACAGACATTGTTGTCCCCCCTAAGGCTGCCCAGTGCTTTCCTTTAGAGCTAAGGACAGGGACGCCCTCAGGGGCATCCAGCGTCAACTGAAGACCCGTCTCAGGGAAGCAAAGGACGACTACAGGAAGAAACTGGAACTCAAGCTGCAACAAAACAATGTGAGGGAGGTGTGGAGCGGCATGAGGACTATCACTGGCATGAAGCAGAAGGACTGCCGCGGGGTGGAGGGTGACGTGGGGAGGGCGGAAGAGTTCAACTTTTTTTTCAACAGGTTTGACAATGCCCCTTCCACCTCTCCCTCCTCCTCGCTGGATACATCACAGCCCCCACAGTCCACCTGTCACCCCACTCCTTCCACATCTTTCACTGCGGACCAGGTGGGCATGGAACTTGGAAGGCTGCGCCCCGGTAAGGCTGCCGGTCCAGATGGTGTGAGCCCCAGGGTCCTGAAGGCCTGTGCCAGACAGCTCCAGGGAATACTCCAGCTCATCTTTAACATGAGCTTGAGACTGGAGAGGACCCCTGAGCTCTGGAAAACATCCTGCCTGGTCCCGGTGCCGAAGAAAGGCAACAGCAGCACCCCCAACGACTTCAGACCTGTGGCCCTCACCTCCCACATCATGAAGACCCTTGAGCGGCTCCTCCTAGGTGTTCTGAGGCCACAGGTCAGATCCTCGTTGGACCCCCTACAATTTGCTTACCAGCATAATATCGGGGTGGAGGATGCAGTCAACTACCTGCTCCATAGGGCCTACTCTCACCTAGACAGGCCGGGAGGCGCTGTGAGGATCATGTTCTTTGATTTCTCCAGCGCCTTCAATACCATCCAGCCTCAACTGCTAGGTGAGAAGCTCAAGGCGATGGATGTTGACTGCTCCCTGGTATCCTGGATTGTGGACTACCTGTCGGGGAGGCCACAGTACGTCAGGCTACGGGACTGTGTCTCCAGGACTCTGGTGAGCAACACAGGGGCCCCACAGGGAACTGTCCTCTCTCCCTTCCTGTTCACTCTGTACACCTCTGACTTCACCTACAACTCAGAGTCAGTCCATCTTCAGAAATTCTCTGATGATTCTGCAGTAATGGGGTGTATCAGAGATGGGCAGGAGGGGGAGTACAGAAACACGATTAACAACTTTGTGGAGTGGTGTCAGGATAACCACCTCCAGCTAAACAACTCCAAGACAATGGAGATGGTGGTGGACTTCAGGAAGAACAGGCCTCCCCTACTACCAGTGACCATCAGGGGGGAGGATGTGGAGGTGGTCCAGTCTTACAGGTATCTTGGGGTACACCTGAATGACAAACTTGACTGGTCCACCAACACAGAGGCTCTCTACAAGAAGAGCCAGAGCCGCCTGTTCTTCCTGAGGAGACTGCGGTCCTTTAATGTCTACAGCAAAATGCTGCAGATGTTTTACAGCTCCGTGGTGGCCGGCGCCCTCTTGTACGGCGTTGTTTGCTGGGGAGGAGCCATCAAGGACAAGGAGGCGGGCCGGCTCACTAAGGTGATCAAAAAAGCCGGCTCGATCCTCGGTCTGCAGTTGGACTCACTGGTGGAGGTGGCTGAGAGGAGGACCCTGAAGAAGGTTCTATCAATCATGGACAACCCACAGCACCCACTACACCAGTCACTGATGGCACACAGGAGCACTCTCACTTTCAGTGACAGACTCACCACCATGCACTGCAGAACAGAACGCTTGAGGAAGTCCTTCCTCCCAACAGCCATTAATCTATTCAACTCCACACAATCTGGGCATGGCCACAGGGATTGCACTTATTAATAACGCACCATTATGACACTATGGCTTTTAACTGGAGATCACTTGGTGTACAACACATCCATTGTTTTTAACAACGTACATGTCTGATGTTTTTGGTCTGTCCTTATCTTGTATGTTTCTATATGTGTATTGTTGTCTTGTGTTGTTTTTATGGCTGTTTTATGAGCTACGTGGCATTTTAATTTCCTTCGGGATAAATAAAGTGAATCAAATCAAAATCAAATCAAATAACTCAAAGCACTCCCTAAAGGGTAGATGTTCTCTCCCACAGCTGTCCCTATGTTTGGCTGGTTTGCTTAATAGCTAATTGGTGTCCCTGTCATTGTTTTCATGAGCTCATAGTCTGCAGCCATAACCTCCAAAACTCTCCTAAGGGTGAGAGAAAATGAGATTATATGTCTTGATAAACAAAACACAATTCAAGACATTACTGATATTTCAATATGCATTTTATTTTTTCATCCATATCTAACAGAACATACACTGTGCTTATTTATGTATATGTAATGTATTACTATTAACGGATTAAATGCTGAGCAAGGAGTAAATAAACTCAACATATGTCAGCTCAGCTCATGTCATTTTTTTTTCACACATATCAGTCTGAGGTTAGTGGTGTATACGATTTACAGCCCACACAAGAATGCAGTTTAATGTGATCAATCATTACTCCTTTGATCAATCAATCAATCAAAGCTTTATTTGTATAGCGCATGTCATACCCAGAGGCAACACAATGTGCTTTACAGAGAACAAGGGAGGTGGGCATACGACCCACCTCTACATATTCCAGAGGGAAGCAAAAAAACAGTAATCACCCGGGGGCCAGATAAGTGAGCTGTAAAAATTCTTCCCTGACCCCTCTCAACAAGGCGATGGAGCAAGCTCCAGGAGTATGTTTGTCTACCGGCTAAGAACATTTATAAAGCAATACATTACATTAAATTACATTTCAGAGTAAGAGAGGCTAAAAAAGCATCATAGGAGAGACATGGCAAATACTGGTGTGTGTTTGCTATGGCCCAGGCCTAAAGCCGGAACTGGGCTGGTGTATGTCTGTGTGTACATGTGTGTGTGTTAACTAAATGCTACAACATCCACAGCAGACACAGGGGTATCTATCGGTCAGGTTTAGCCTACCTGTTATCAGTGAATGCACTCATAACTGGCACCTTCTGACGGTCAGGTTTAGCCTTTGCCGCAATTATGCTTGTTACTGGCTGGGGTTTGATTTTCCTGCCTCTTGGTTTGTGCCACTCCTGAGGCAGACTCGTTGATGGCACTTTTTCAGGCGTGTCATCAATGTGTTTTGCCCTCCAAATATCGAGGGTGTATATGAGCCCCACGATATGAGAGCAATATCCAGTGGTTCTACAGAAGAGAGACTCATGGTAATCACTGTTGTCTGTAGTCAGTAATAAATACATAGACGGAGTACTTTACTGATCCCCGGAAGGGGAAGGGACACATTTAGTTTAACGTTACTGTATTGACAATAATACCCAGCCTTGCATGAGCAGTGTTGATCGATAATCGTGTCATCGTCCGTCTCCACGCAAAGAATGTGTGGCTTCTCGCTTTTTCGTTGAGACCTTAACGTCCTAGATTTAAGAGTCAAGAGGTTTTATTATTATATCCCAGTTATCACTTACGCTAAATAGAATGAGAGTTAAAGTCTTAGATATGTCTTATGTTCTTAGATCTCACAGCAGCTATGATAGCTAGCTAGCTAGCTAGTAGTAACGTTACTAGTGCTAGTGCTAACGTTAGCTAGTAACATGGTTCTCATTGCTAGCCTTTACCTCAATTCGTATTGTTTTGCCTCGTTCAAAAAACTTCACATCGTGGATATATGCCTTACTATTACATTACTATTATTGTTGTACAAAATTATAAGCACTTGAACTTTGTGGCCCAATTTTAAACAAATGTAATTTTTGAATGCCAGTTTCTCCACCATCTTGTATTGGATTTCTTAGCCGTTAACACCCTATAGGGATACATGCACCCTAAACATACATGGAAATTTCAGACCGATCGGACTCATGGTTTATGAGAATAAACTTTTTGTAGGTTTTGCCAAATTTTCAACCTGCAGCCAAATTCATCCATCCACACGTCCACCAAGTGTCATACATATTCGTCACTCGGGACGGACGTGGCAGCATTGTATGCTAAATTGCTTATTATAGCGCCACCTACATGTATGGGCGAATCATGGTGAGTCTTTGTGGCATAGTTACTCATGGTCTGTAGAAGAAATTGTTCCTTGCATTTATTTAACCCATTCAAGCCGTTAATTTATGAGCTCTGTGCTCTTGCTCTGTGTGTAAAGGCTTTGGGATGTTCCCACGGCCCCAAATATTAACTTTTGCACATTTTACTGAATAAATTACAAAATAAATATTTAATAATTCTGTAATAACAACTACACCTGGGGGTGTTTGCGTTCTTTACAGCAGGGTCATTCTGATAAAGCCTTGTAACTCTGCAAAGCTGACATCTTTTCTTACAGCGTCTTGGTACAGTATGGTCAGGGAAATCTCACAAAAGTCCTTACTAGGAGATCTGAGGATATCTAACTAACAGTCAGAGCCAGAGTCTCTGCACTTTTCGCCATGTGTCCAGCAGCTGTTGAGGTGATTTGAGGATGTAGGTGATGACAGATCTGAGGAAACAGGTATTCCAATTTGTAGGTAGAAATGTTTGAAACAGGTTGTCACTGGGAGGGTCAGTGGGCTGGATACCCAGGTGTCTCATACACAATCCCAGATAGATGTCCTCTATGTAGACGGCTTTAACGTGCCTGGACGCCTCCACCAGCTTTCTGGGGAGGTCTAAAGACATGACATAGCCCAGTCCCAGAACATACGGTGGATAGACTGACTCAGGGAAAACTGTGCTGGGAAGGTACCATTTGGAGTTCCGGTTCCGTAGAACAGCCGCCCATTTAGCTACAAGTCCAGTCATGTAATTGTGCTGTGGTGCGGTCAGCAGCAGGTTGACCAAGTTGTGCACGTTGAGGAACATGTCTGAGTCGATCTTCATGGCGTAGGAGGCGTTGGGGCAGCGAGAGCTCAGCCACTCCAGCATTACCATGGTCTTGATGGTCAGGTTTTTGTAGCTGTCCTTGAAGTCGCTCTGCAGCAGGTCTCCGTGCTGTTTACTCTCCTGGAGAACCTGCTCTTGGAGCTTCTCTGACCCCTCTCCACTGGGCAGTGCCAAGAGGAAGAACAGACTCACCACTTTGCCCAGTACCAGGCTCTCAGTGCCCCAGGTACTGCGGATGGCGTCACGGGCTGCCCTGTTATGTGGCGCCACTGGCACCATCAAAACCAGGAAGGGCTTGTTCTCTTGGCATTTCTTGGGCTCATCCACAATGAAGTGGTACTCATGTGGGTACTCCACGTAGTAGGGTCCTGGTGACACATAAGGGATGACTAAGGCTGCCGTAGTCTTTACTTCAGAGATGTTTGATACTTCCATGGCTGTAATAGCAGTAGTCTCTGTATTTGCTGTGCTTTTGACATCCATTTGAATTCTTTGTTGAACAGTTGAGTTCTCTGATGGGGTTTCAGTAGTGTCTATGTGAGAGCCAGTGGAGTTGGGGTAAATGACCCTATTAGTTAAGCCGCCGTGACCATATATGAACCATGTCGGGGGCCAGCCAACAGTCCTTTCCACCAGGTTGGTGTTGAAAAGAACTAGCATCACTGCCAGTAGGAGAATGAATAAGAAGAAGCGATGATGGGAACATCTGCTGTACTTGCTGCTTTCTTGCATTTCCTGTCTGAGGAGACAGAGGATAAATGTGGAAGTACTGTAGCTATAGCATGCAATAATATTTACTTTCAACTAAGCAAAAAAAGGCACAACATTCAAGCACAACATTTACACAGGACGTATCTGCATGTCAGGCTTGACTCTCACACCCAGTCAAAGTCCAAAGTCCAATGGGTGGTGTTAAAGCTGTGTTGTAAAATACCATGCGTACTAGTCCGGGATTCAAGGATCTTCATAGGATACGGGTACCTGTACAATGAAAATAGTTAATATACTACTCAGCTGAATTACCAAACTCAATTCATACTCAAAAGTTCAATAAATTAACTAGCCGGTCATTGTCATCATGGCATCATTGTCATCATGGCATCATTGTCATCATCTGTCCTCATGACTGATATTTTACATATTACTTTTCATTGTCAATAGCATGTATTTTAATCAATGTATTATACATAACACATTGATTATATATAACACTTTTAAATACATGTTACATATGTGTTTAAAAGTGTTCAACAGCAAGGCAAGGCAAGTTTATTTGTATAGCACATTTCAGCAACAAGGCAATTCAAAGTGCTTTACATGAGACATTAAAAGCATCAAGACAAAGTGCAACACATAAAATGTCATAAAACTAAATGCAAAAAAGTTCTTTATCACATACTAAAACCTTCTCTCTCTCCACTCACTTACGTACAATGTCCTTCTGTATAGTTGCTCGCTGGCTTTTCACCAGTGCCTCAAACATCCTTTCTGAGCAAGGGACTTCATCAGCTCTCAGTGGCCTAATGTGTCACTAGACACACATTGCACCAGAAATCCAACTTCTCATTTTCCAACATACATTTCCTTCTTTCTCTTCCTCCCTCAAGTCGTTCTACTAACATTCTCTTGTACTTTGCAGAACATTTAAAACAACATGCAGGAAAAATAAAATACAGGAATAAAAGTTACAGTGCAGTGTATGAATAAATAATTATTTGATTTAATAAAAAGCAGCGGCAAAAAGAAAAGTCTTCAGTCTTCATTTAAAAGAACTGAGAGTTGCAGCAGACCTGCAGTTTTCTGGAAGTTTGTTCCAGATATGTGGAGCATAAAAACTGAACGCTGCTTCTCCATGTTTTGTTTCAACTCTTGGGACAAAAAGCAACCCTGTGTCAGACGACCTGAGAGGTCAGGATGATTCATAACGTAGCAGCAGACCAGAAATATATTTTGGCCCTAAACCATTCAGTGCTTTATAAACCAATTTTTATAAACCATTTTTAAAATAAATTCTTTGACAAAAAGAAAGCCAAAAAGGAAGCCAGTGTAAGGACCTCAGAACAACGGACACACATTTCCACACAGCTGACGTGGTCTACTGATAGTAGCAATTGTCTAGTTGCCACAGCACAGCTCACACCACACCAAATTCCTTGGACCTACTACTTACTGATCACTGGTCCTTGTCTTGGACCTACTACTTACTGATCACTGGTCCTCGTCTTGGACCTACTACTTACTGATCACTGGTCCTCATCTTGGACCTACTACTTACTGATCACTGGTCCTCATCTTGGACCTACTACTTACTGATCACTGGTCCTCGTCTTGGACCTACTACTTACTGATCACTGGTCCTTGTCTTGGACCTACTACTTACTGATCACTGGTCCTGATCTTGGACCTACTACTTACTGATCACTGGTCCTGATCTTGGACCTACTACTTACTGATCACTGGTCCTCGTCTTGGACCTACTACTTACTGATCACTGGTCCTCGTCTTGGACCTACTACTTACTGATCACTGGTCCTCATCTTGGACCTACTACTTATTGATCACTGGTCCTTGTCTTGGACCTACTACTTACTGATCACTGGTCCTCGTCTTGGACCTACTACTTACTGATCACTGGTCCTGATCTTGGACCTACTACTTACTGATCACTGGTCCTCGTCTTGGACCTACTACTTACTGATCACTGGTCCTCGTCTTGGACCTACTACTTACTGATCACTGGTCCTGATCTTGGACCTACTACTTACTGATCACTGGTCCTCGTCTTGGACCTACTACTTACTGATCACTGGTCCTTGTCTTGGACCTACTACTTACTGATCACTGGTCCTCATCTTGGACCTACTACTTATTCATTACTGGTCCTTGTCTTTGATCTCAAGGCCACCACTGCCTCCCGCTTTTCCTGGCTCAGAGACTTCAGTAATTCTACTTTTACAGCCTCATTCTTTCTTGATCACCAACATCTATCTCTTCCATGTTGTTTGTTTCAGTGGAGGGGGATTTACAAAATGCACTCTATGGGAGGAGGCACTATCAGTTCCAAACTTTTTTATGTTCTGGTGTTGACCCCACACTTATAATAGGCTACTTATTATAATTGCTGTAGTAGAGCCAAACAGCGGTCTACAAAGACAAGGTTTCCACAGAGGAGCAGGGCCGTTGATAGGAATTCTGGACCCCCTTAAAGAATATTGGCCCCTACCCCTCCGACTTTTCGTCACCACTTTTTTCGACCCCTTTTTTTATTATTATGTATCATTTTGTATTTATTTTTCTGTTTCTCTATGTTCTTTTTCCAATTAACCTCTCCATAGACACTGGGTATAATTATATATTATTTCAAGAGCAAATACCCTCTCTAAAATAGCAAAAATGAACTGAACAAATCAGCATTTAAACTGAAATAAATGTCAAAAGTTTAAAAATAATAAATATTAAATCCAGTTTAAAAAGCATATTCTACAATATTAAGTTAAAAAAGCATACATATAAATAATTTTGAAAAACCATAAATACTACAATGTTGACAGTTTAAAAAGCATGGATATCAAATGTAAAATATTTATTGCAGTAAAAGTACATTAATTATATTCCATAGTGTTGACCTCTAATTTCATTGCCACTCACTCAACTTTGGCCTTATGTAGGCCTACCTAAACACAAATTCCTCTTTTTCTTTCCTTCCTTTTTTTAAGCACCATCTTGACCATGAGGGGGCAGCGGATACTAGCCATTATGACCATGATGAGGGGATGCCGGTCAGTGAGGCGGAAGGTGATGGGGAGTTTGGAGACGAAGAGGGCAATGAAGGTCAGGTCAGTGTTTTCACCCATTTGTCTCAAGTAAAGCCCAGCCAACAACTATTGCACATGCACACATTGCTGTTGATGTATAAAGAATATATTGTGCAGCACTAATATAAATAGTTATGTTTTTTATGTGATTTGAAGGTCCTCTACCCAAGAAAAGGCTGTCTTGTCCCCTGGCTGTCCTTCTTGGTGAACGTTACGGTGCAGCCAGACCTGCGAAGAGAACCCAAGAGGACCTGGCCAAGGAGCAGATGAGTCGCTACAGGGAGGCAGATCTCCTAGAAGTGAAAGAAGATCCACTGGTCTGGTGGAGAGAGCACGAGCATGTCTATCCACTCTTGGCCCCCCTCGCAAAACGTACCTCTGTATCCCTGGCACAAGTGTGTCCTCAGAAAGAGTCTTCTCCACCGCAGGAGATATCATCACTGCTCAGAGAAGTACACTTCTCCCAGAACATGTAGATCAGATACTATTTCTCAACAAAAATCTGAAAGCATCCTAAGGTAGAACATGCACACACACACGCGCACACACACACACACACACACACACACACACACACATTACAGCACAGAGAAACAGGTGATAGCCTCCTCCTGCTGGTTACCCCCATCCTCTCTGCTCACCTGCACACACACAGATACACACACTCACAGATAACACCATCTTTATTTTTTATTTATTTGATTTATGTTTAAGATTTGTACTTTCACTTCAAGTGGTCACAGTTCAGTGTGACGTTAATTCTGACTTCTGAGCACTTCAGTCCGTGCTTCAAATTGCGACTGTAATTTGTACATTTATTTTCCCGATCTCTAATGCGATTGCTGTTGTTGCTTGTTTCAACAAATGTTCTATCTACAGTACATGTTTTCAGTTGTGACAGACCGTCACTCAGACAGGCCAGGTTATCCTACTACAGCACACTATATTAATGGAACGTTTCATTTCAGGTCAACATTTGTCAGTTCTAGGCTGCAAAAAAGCTGTTTTTTGAATAGTGGATTTATTGAATGTTTCAATAAATCACTTTTTGACCCACATCTTTTGATTCAATTTGTCCAGCATTTGCAAGCTTTAGACACTAGCGCTCTGTCCAGTCATTGAGTTTGAGTTATCTATATAGTGCATTTGAGCCATTCAGTTTTCAGTCTTGAACACTTAAAATCTTTCAGTAAATGATGTGTGTATCGCAATACGTATCGTATCGTATTGTATCGTGACCTCTGTATCGTGATACGTATCGAATCGTGACCTGTGTATCGTGATGCGTATCGTATCGCGAAATCCAAGATGATATACAGCCCTAACTGTAAGGTAGATTCAGATAGAGTAAGAATTCAACAGGCATTAGTAGGCCAACCCGGGGGTCTTGGGGTGAAGGGAAGGAAATTGCGCCATTTTAGTTGTGACCACCACGAGTTGAGAGAAGCCAGACAGTTTACTGATGTGCTGCTGTTAATGTCTATTTCAGAAAAGAGAAAGAAGAATAAATATTTTAAACCTGCATGCAAGTATGCCTGGACATCCGTTTGTCCAAGTGTGTAACAAAATCACTACTAAGAGTGTGAAGTGTTCAAGGACAAGATGAAGTTCCTGGGGAAAATTGTGTCTAAGGAAGGATATACTGTACTTTGGTCCCGGCTGAGTTGGAAATAGTACAGGCGTTGAAGGATCGGAAACCTGAGATGGTGGGAGATCTGAGGATCTGCTCGGATTCATATCTTACTACCGCTCCTATATCCTAAACTTCTCCTGCATCACCAAACCACTGTCTGTTATCTGCTGAAAACGCACCAGGAAGTAAGGCCAAGAGGAAAGGAACAAGCAAAGGTTGAGGAAAAGGGAAGAAGTCAGTTCAGTTATCCTCAATACAGACTATCACCTGGACAGCACAACACCAGGATCGCTACGCTACGATCGGCTTCCATCATATTCCAAGTCATCTTCTATAACCTCAAAATCTGATAAATATTCAGCCATATTGCACACAATATTCCAGGCACCAACAAGCCGATCATAGTATAGAGAATGTGAGCCGCGAGTGTAGGGAGCCGAAGAATAGCCAGTCTGCGAGCTGCTCTGCGCATGCATGCTGGAGCAAGTGGGGAAGCTTTATTTCGTTTATAAAGACGTTTCTAAAGATCATATTACAGAGGCATGTGAAAACCACAACAAGCCCTCACTCTATGGAAGCACAACTAGCGATTCATAAAAATAGATTGATGAAAACAACCGTTTCGCAGCTGAAAATAAATTTTTTAGAAGCTGCATTCTCGGTGCCCCGTCCGCCGCCATTACATGGATATACTTGGCTCGCGCTGGATTTTTAATTTCTTCTACATGCCTCCGAACTACACCCAAGTTATCTCAGTGAGTCAAACGTCTTATAATAAACCAGGTTGTCGAAAAAGAGCCTTTTCCTTTAACAGCAACGATGATAGAAGGATTTGCCACACTCCTGCTGAGATCAAAGCTTTGCAAAGTATGGCACTGCAGAATAGAATGGCCTTAGATTATATTTTAGCAGCTCAAAGGGGAGTTTGTCATGTTATAGGTAGAGAATTCTGTATCTTTATTCCTGATGTATCAGATAATCTAATGTACTGTAGTTGATCATCTCAATGATCTGTTGCATGTCCAAAAGACTAGAGACTCTCCTGGTCTGGAAGGATGGGATTGGAGGGCTTGGATGATGAGTGGGGGTACAACAGTCATTGCTATTTTCTGTTCATTTATGACTTTGATGTGTTCTATGATTCCATTTATAAAGGCCATGGTTACAAGGACTGTTAGTGCGGTCATGGGTAAATATTAACAAGGACTATTAGTGCGGTCATGGGTAATTATGTACAAGGACTATTAGTACGGTCATGGTAAATATGTACAGATACAGGAAAGTCCTTCAGAAGAAATAGGCCTCTTAGAACTTTCAAAGTAGGCTTACCCCGATTCCTCTGATAGTGACTAACCATGTGTCAGGCTATAAACAGGTATTCCAATATGTGTGGTTATTTTATAATAATATGTATGCTTTGAAGTGTTTTATTTTTTATTTATGTTTAAACTCATTTTTACAAGGTTGATAATTAATGTTTATTTTTATCAAAGGGGGGACTGTAAGGGTAAAAATTTGTTCTGGACAACGGACAGAGTGTAATGTTTTAATGTTCAATATGTCCCAGTGAAAGAGGGCTGGGGTTGTTTGGAATGTGTCCAGACAGGTAGCCTGAGTGATCTGGTATTCTGATAATCTTTACAATCAGGGTGAGATGAAAAGGGCAGGTTCCAGTGGTCTATGCCCTGGGGAACGTTATGAAAGTCCAGATTTGTGGGCAGGAAAGGGGGAGTTGCACTCTTCGCCCTTCAATTGTGGAGCACAGATTGCACTGGGCGCTCTCTCAACTGACCAGCCTTGCTGCAGGCTGCTTGACCAGAAGCCACTCGAGTGTTTGTAACAATCCTTGGATGAATAAACTCTGGTAACTGTTGAACTGTTTTGCTTCTTAACCCATATTGAATGAGAAATTCGACAACAGCCCACACATTAATTAAATCATTAAAAGACTCAGCTAAACTGCAGGTCACACATGTAATCTACAAAGTAGCAGGAGGGAAAAGTTGCTCATTTGGACAACAAGAGAGGTGAAGTAGATGCTTGCATCCACACACACAACTTCAACGCTCGTCATCAAGTCGCCTTTTTTATGGCTTTTCTTTTGAATGGCTGGAGATCTACCAGCATAGCTTCTGCGACCTACTGGTCGATCGTGATTGACGTATTGGGCACCCCTGCTGTAGGGAGATGACCACAGCCCTTAACCTCAGTTCCCACCCCCCTTCCAGAGGGACATTATCAGACACCCTCATACCTGCTTGGCATGCAGTTAAAAAGAGAAACATCATAGCTGAGCTTGCCAATGTGTAAAAAGTAGCCATAACCAGCAATGACTGGACAAGTATCACACAGGATCACTATATTACAGTGACAGTCCACTATGTAAATGAAGGCCAACTGAGAGAGAAACATCTACCCAGGCAGCGTATGCGTCCCAAAGTGGTAGAGTAGCACCGATAAGTATCGATAAATATCAGTATCAATAAGCAAATATCGGTATCGATAAAATCCTAACAATACCCATCCATACCAAGGACTTGTGTGTATGCTTTAGTGTTCAATGGAGACCCAACCTCTATCAGTTTATTAATATAGAAGTAAGAAAGAAAGGTTCCTCTGCTATTGTCGTTTATGTGAGAGGAGGACAGGAGGAGGAATATAGAGGCCTAAGAGGCCGAGTGGAGAAATGTGTTGGGTGATTTGTGCAGAATCACCTGCAGCTCAACATGGACAAGACCAGGGAGTTGGTGGTGGACTTCAGGAGGAAGAAGGTTCCTCTGACCCCCGTTTCCATCCAGGGGGTTGATGTTGACGTTGTCCAATTATACAAGTATCTAGGGGTGCACCTGGACAACATGATGGAATGGGCAGGAAACACTGAGGGCATTTACAAGAAGGGACACAATGGACCACTTCCTGAGGAGGCTAAGGTCCTTTGATGTTTGATCAGTCTGTTGTAGCGAATGTCATCTTATTCACAGTTGTGTGCTGGGCGGCAGTATCAGGGGCCTCATTTATCAAAGAGCGTGTACGTTCTGGTGTAAAAGAGGGCGTACAACGAAAACGCGGAAAATGCGAAATGTAGCGTACGACGAGAATATTTACACGCTTTTCGGATCTATCAAAAAAGTCGTACGCCATTTCCTGCACGAGAAATCCGAGACTGGCGGGGAAGAGAGCGTACGCGCACGCGCCCCGTGTTCCGCCCTCTCCACGCCCAAATCCAACCATATATGGTCAAAACTATGACAGCGCACAACGTGGATACCCCGGAAGGAACCGACATAATATAGCGTGGAGCATTAGGACAGACAAAGACGTTTATGGAAAAACGCGGAAAGAAGAGAAACTTTTCGGAGACGGAGGTGCATGTGCTTGTTGGTGAGGTCCACGCGAGGAAAGAAAATCATCTTCGGAAGGTAAGCTATTTGTACGAGCCTACATTTGTCTGATTGCTCCTAGAGTTTAGGTAGCCTACTGTACGTTTCGTGCATCCTGTATGTGGCGTAGGCTACACGGACATGCTGTATTATGTGGCTGAGAGGAAAGCAAACATTCCACACATTCTGTGGTAGGCTATGATTGATTCAGGACCAAAAACAGGGAACGATAACACAGATGACCACTTCATAATGTTAGACCACATGAAACATTTTCCCCTCTGGGAAATTAAGACTCTCATCTAAATCACCCGGTAAATCACACTTAAGCATTTATTTGGCTGCCAACAGAAAAACATATCAATTGAATATGGCTACACAATAAAATGTTTAATGCATAATCAAGTTAACAGACAAACTCAAAGAAAATGACTGAAATTGTTTCTCCAGACTCTGACGTGGGGTGGGACTCAGAGGAGGGGGAGTCTGCAGTGGTCCTTGACCTGACGGTCGTGCCCCCGCCGGTTGCAGCCTCTACATCCAGTGCCACGACCTCCAGTGCCTCCACCTCCAGCGCACCGGCCTCCACCTCCAGTGCCATCTCCAGCGCCTCCGTCTCCGTCTCCACCGCCCACGCCTCCACCTCCGGCTGCCAGCGTCCCTGCCTCAAGGGTCCCTGAGGGCTGGGCTTCCTATCAGACGCTGTGCTGGAGGCTCATGACCCTAGAGGCCCAGAGGGAAATGGCAGAAGGGATTGGGGCAGTTGTGGGGCAGTTGTTCAGCAGTTGGTGGAGGTCACCACACTACACCACCAGAGCCAACAGGACATCCTCACTGCACTTCATTCCCTCACACATGCTGTCACGGACCTCACACTGTCACTCACTACCACACTCACGGACCTCACACAGTCACTCACTACCACACTCAAGGACCTCACACAGTCACTTACTACCACACTCACGGACCTCACACATTCACTCACAAACGCACTCACACACCTCACAGAGTCACCCACCAACAGACAATAAAATGGTAGAAATGTGAACCTTACTTGTTTGTGTCTTCATAGCTGGCGCATGACCTCAGTGTGGGCCCTTTGGCCCCGCTGGTAAACCTCATGACGGGGAGGGGGCTGAGGGCTTGGGTCCTCATTTTGTGGTGGGGTCTTGACTGGTTCTCATTCTTATCAGCTTTGAATATACATCTTGGCAAACATAACAGAATGATGTACAAGGAGGGGACAGATACCTAGTGAAAGTACTATTGGTTGCTAGTAAAAAGACAATAATGAGGGCTTGGTATAAGGTGGAACCCCCAACCAAGGAGCAGTGGTGGGTGTTGTGGAGGAGATTTATGAGATTTATTTATGCATTGAGGATGCAGGAAGGAAAGTTTGAAGGGAGATGGGAAAATGGATGGATTATAGAAGGAAGTGTGATGATACCACTAATATTAAAATTGTCATATTTGAGTAAGAAAAAAAAGCTGCATGGATGGAAGTACCCATAAGCTGTTATTGTAAGTTTTTATGTTTTATTGTATTGTCGTTGTATGGATGGAAAATGCTAATAAAGATTAAAGTAAATAAGACAAAGAATATGTATCTTGGCTATGCACACACCAACAAGCCAGCCGTCACGCGCAGCGCCTGCCTCCAGTCTAGCCCCTACCCTGCTGTGCGCCAGGATGAATGAGTCATGCGTGGAGCCAGGCCACCGTGCCACTACACTTGTGATGAGCATGTCGGCGTCACATATGATTTGGGTATTTCTAGTGTGCACATTTTAGCGATTCACATAGACGTATTCATTCACTGATGGTGCCCTTATCGCCATCGCCGTCACCTCTTTGGAGTTCTATCTCGGCCAGTAGGCCGAGTAGCGCCGGATTCATTTAGGCTCGCATTACGCACAGGAGGACTGTCATTTATATGCTTACCAAAGAGCAAACAGGTCCACATGATCACATATTAATGACAATCTAATTGGTCAATTATTGCCGTTTGATGGAGTGCCTGCATTAGGTGTGTGACATATAGCGCGGAAAGGTTTGGGACAGCGCATAGGTTCAGTTTGGGGAACAAATCCATATCGGACCATATCGGTTAGAGGACACGTCTAATCTTGCATTGCGATATATGTTGGTGCTGAATTGGGCTATTAGCCTACATGATTGTGCGTTCATGAACTGTCGCTCTTATTCTCTCCGTCAAACATAGTAATTCACCGACGCACCACCTGCGTCGCCAGTTCCCCCTGTGTTCAAAAAGGGCGTAGAACACCGTGTAAATCGGTAGGACAAGTTGAGAGGTATCGTACAAAAGCGCGGAGAAAGGCGACTAAATTTTCGCCCTTTCGGCTTGATAAATCGCAATGTGGGGGGGGGGAAATGGCGTACGCCTGAAATCGCGAAAAAGACCGTGTAAAATATGGCGTACCTCAATGATAAATGAGGCCCCAGAGCAGCAGACGCTAACAGGATGGACAAACTGATGAGAAGAAGAAGTGTTTATTGGTCATAGCTACAGCACTACACTCCTGACAACCCTGGGGAGAACTTGCCCCCCAGCGCTATCAGCATCGGAAAAATAATTTTCCCATGGACAGATTTAGCAACTGCAAACACAAATTTCACATGCATTTTTATAGCTAGTGTGAGCTGGTCATGGTGAGCTGAGTTGTTCTTGTATTTATATTATACCTTGGTTGCTGTGTTTATGAATTTGAGTTGGTTTGGTTTCATTTTACAGTGTTTATTAATTTGAGTTGGTTTGGTTTAGTTTTGCAGTTTTCATATTTTTCTTGTGTGTGTGAGTTTCATGGTTGTTGTGTTTTTTATTTACTTTTGCATGTTTTGTTTGTATAACCTGCTCTACCAATTGACCCTCACTTGACTCCCATTGCCCAAATCAGTGAGATGGACTGCACCTGGGCCAATGGACTGATTAGCGAATCCCAGAGGAGGGATCCGCACGGTGTCCTTTAATAATTAAGGTTGTGTGGGCGGGAGAGGCAGGGAGCACAGCAGAGAGCCACGATGAGCAGCCCTGAGCAGACCCTAACACCGTACACTAGCAGCACTGAGCAGGTCCAAACACCGTACACTAGCAGCACTGAGCAGCACTGAGCAGACCCAAACACCGTACACTAGCAGCACTGAGCAGGTCCAAACACCGTACACTAGCAGCACTGAGCAGACCCAAACACCGTACGCTAGCTGCACTGAGCAGACCCAAACACCGTACGCTAGCAGACCTGAGCAGACCCAAACATCGTACGCTAGCAGCACTGAGCAGGCCCTAACACCGCACGCTAGCAGCACTGAGCAGACCCAAACACCGTACACTAGCAGCACTGAGCAGCACTGAGCAGACCCAAACACTGTACGCTAGCAGACCTGAGCAGACCCTAACACCGTACGCTAGCAGCACTGAGCAGGCCCAAACACCGTACGCTAGCAGCACTGAGCAGACCCAAACACCGTACGCTAGCAGCACTGAGCAGGTCCAAACACCGTACGCTAGCAGCACTGAGCAGGCCCAAACACCGTACGCTAGCAGACCTGAGCAGACCCAAACACCGTACGCTAGCAGACCTGAGCAGACCCAAACACCGTACGCTAGCAGACCTGAGCAGACCCAAACACCGTACGCTAGCAGACCTGAGCAGGCCCAAACACCGTACACTAGCAGACCTGAGCAGACCCAAACACTGTACGCTAGCAGCACTGAGCAGGCCCAAACACCGTACGCTAGCAGACCTGAGCAGACCCAAACACCGTACGCTAGCAGACCTGAGCAGACCCAAACACCGTACGCTAGCAGACCTGAGCAGGCCCAAACACCGTACACTAGCAGACCTGAGCAGACCCAAACACTGTACACTAGCAGACCTGAGCAGACCCAAACACCGTACACTAGCAGACCTGAGCAGACTCAAACACCGTACGCTAGCAGCACTGAGCAGGTCCAAACACCGTACGCTAGCAGCACTGAGCAGACCCAAACACCGTACACTAGCAGCACTGAGCAGACCCTAACACCGTACGCTAGCAGCACTGAGCAGACCCAAACACCGTACGCTAGTAGCACTGAGCAGGCCCAAACACCGTACACTAGCAGCACTGAGCAGACCCTAACACCGTACGCTAGCAGCACTGAGCAGACCCAAACACCGTACGCTAGCGGCCAGCAGTGGGAGAGAGTAGAATCTCTCCCTTCCACGTAAGTCCTGCTACAGACCGGTGTTTGTGTATCAAGTGACGATAGTCCAGCTGTGTAGGCCTGTGTGTGAAGGGCCTGTGATAGTCCAGCTGTGTAGGCCTGTGTGTGAAGGGCCTGTGACTGAGTTTCCCCTGTCCTCCGCAGGCTAGGAGGTTGTAGTGGAGTGGGGGGTCCCGAACAGAGCACACCACGCATGGATGGTGTCCGGTGACTGGCTTACAGCCACAGACTGAGTGGGAACTTGCCACTCCACCCGCCCATCTTTGTCGAGGCAGAGGCCTTTGCTTTGGGGCCTGGCTTGTCTGGACTGTTGCAATGAATATTGCGCTATTTTAATTGTTTTTAATTATTTTTTAGAATAAAACTTGTTATAGCTTTTCCTTGGTGTCAGTGCTCCCTTCATTCCACACCACTGGTTTTCAACTGCTCTCCACCCACAGAAACCAGCCTAGCCTTTTATGCCTTTGTATTACTTATAGGTAAGGTAGGTCTGGTCAATTTTAAGAGTTCCTAGGCCTCTACAAACCTAGGTGGCATTGTTGGACAACATATAATTTGGTTTGGTAGGGTGAGGGCTCTGGGCTGGCCCTGCAGAGGGAGTCCGGGAGGGTGGAGAGGGTGAGGGCTCTGGGCTGGCCCTGCAGAGGGGGTCCGGGAGGGTGGAGAGGGTGAGGGCTCTGGGCTGGCCCTGCAGCGGGAGGGTGGAGAGGGTGAGGGCTCTGGGCTGGCCCTGCAGAGGGGGTCCGGGAGGGTGGAGAGACGAGGAGGAGAAGGAGGGTGAGTGATAATGATCACGGCAACGAGCAACAAGCAAAGGTAGGCACTGCTACTGCGTAAAGTTAGCAGGCGTGAGAAAGGCACTACAAATTACGAGTAGCAAAAATGTAGGCTAGAGTCTACACTTTACCAGACGTAGAGTCTACACTTTACCAGACATAGAGTCTACACTTTACCAGATGTAGAGTCTACACTTTACCAGACGTAGAGTCTACACTTTACCAGACATAGAGTCTACACTTTACCAGATGTAGAGTCTACACTTTACCAGACGTAGAGTCTACACTTTACCAGACATAGAGTCTACACTTTACCAGATGTAGAGTCTACACTTTACCAGACGTAGAGTCTACACTTTACCAGACGTATAGTCTACACTTTACCAGACATAGAGTCTACACTTTACCAGACGTAGAGTCTACACTTTACCAGACGTAGAGTCTACACTTTACCAGACGTAGAGTCTACACTCTACCAGACGTAGGTTAAGGTAGCGAGGACGGGCGTTTCAGGAATGCAAACAAGTCGCATTGTTATAGCAACGACAGACCATTACATCACCCCAGACACTATTTGGCAACGGGACACTTTTTGTCATGACAGCTGCAATCTGCAACCTCACCACTAGATGCCTCTAAAATCTACACACAGATCGTTTAAAGGTGCAGTGTTTGATTTTTGGCTGCATCTATTGGTGAGGTTGCAGATTGCAACCAACTGAATATGGTGCAACATGGCGGCCTCCGAGAAAGGACCCGCTGCCTATGTAGATATAAAGAGTTAATTTTAAGGTAACAGAAAAATAATGATTCTTATTTTCATGGGATTATAATTAAGGGCCTCAGTGATCTGTTCTTCTGCATGTCTTTCGTATTGAGTTTTTTATGGAGGAAACCCTTTCTAACAACGACAAGTGGGAATCAAGTCCAGGACCTTCTTGCTGTGACGCAACAGTGATATCATCATACCATGCTGCTAGCTATTATAGCTTTTATTATTAATACAGTAATAGTCTGTATATAATGTCAGAATATTAATTACAATGAAACATACAACTTGTTTGTGATTAATTATAGACCGCAAAGACAATGGTTGACTACATGGTTAAGGCTTGGAACATAATTTGTTGTGTGGCATTTTTAGAGTTGATTCAGGCTGTTTACCCTCTTTCTCTCTCACTCATTCAGGGGTGTGTAAAGAAGTGGGTGTACTCTCTAAAGAAGGGTATACTGTAGCAGAAATGTTAGTTTTGACATTAGTGGTGTTTCAAGAAGTGGATATACTGGTCCATGGATAAAGAAGTGGGTATACTGGTCCATGGATAAAGAAGTGGGTATACTGGTCCATGGATAAAGAAGTGGATATACTGGTCCATGGATAAAGAAGTGGGTATACTGGTCCATGGATAAAGAAGTGGATATACTCCGTATACCTCTGTATACCCTCCACTACACCACTGCAAGCATCGTCAGGTCATATGGGATAGGTCACATCCCTCAGGTCATATGGGATAGGTCACAGCATCGTCAGGTCATATGGGATAGGTCACATTGGTCAGGTCATAGGGGATAGGTCACATCGTCAGGTCATAGGGGATAGGTCACATCGTCAGGTCATAGGGGATAGGTCACATCGTCAGGTCATAGGGGATAGGTCACAGCATCGTCAGGTCATAGGGGATAGGTCACATCGTCAGGTCATAGGGGATAGGTCACATCGTCAGGTCATATGGGATAGGTCACATCGTCAGGTCATATGGGATAGGTCACAACCGTCAGGTCATAGGGGATAGGTCACATCGTCAGGTCATATGGGATAGGTCACATCGTCAGGTCATAGGGGATAGGTCACATCGTCAGGTCATATGGGATAGGTCACATCGTCAGGTCATAGGGGAAAGGTCACAGCAGTTTGCGGTGTTCAGCAGTGCCTCCTGGCGGTTGGTGCGTCACTCATGAAAAATTGATTCCCAGGTGGTGAAGCGTTTATAAGCAATCTCTACTGCCCTCTGCTGGTGTTCAATGGTATATTGGTCTAAATCTCATGCTACAAATAGATACACGGACACAGGTCACGTAGGCTATATAAGTGGCTGCACTAATTTAAACCAGGCCAGGTCCAGCCTGGCTTATGTGCATGGCTGGCTTGTTTCTGTTCAGGACTGGTAGGACGGAAGCTAGTCATGCCTCTGAAATAACTGAATTGAATCAATCAATCAATCAATCAAAGCTTTATTTGTACAGCGCATTTCATACCCAGAGGCAACACAATGCGCTTTACAGAGAACAAGGGAGGTGGGCATACGACCCACTCTCTACATATTCCAGAGGGAATAAAAAAAATAGTAATCACCCGGGGGCCAGATAAGTGAGCTGTAAAAATTATTCCCTGACCCCTCTCAACAAGGCGATCGAGCAAGCTCCTGGAGTATGTTTGTCTACTGGCTAAGAACATAACATAGTAACAATACATTACATTAAATTACATTTCAGAGTAAGAGAGGGTAAAAGCATCATAGGAGAGAGAACATTCTACGGACATGCTACATCATCCACAGCAGACATGGGGGTCTCTATCGGACTCCGGGAGGTCTGCTGGTGACAGTGGGGCATCCACTGGACCTGGTTAGAAGATAGGAGGGAGAGAGAGATGCACTAGGGAGAGGGAAGGCAGAGCAGGGTTAGTAGCACATAGAGCCATACAGACCACACAGATATTGAAACAGGCAACCTGGGACAAGCTCCTGGAATATATTTGTCTAATGGCTAAGAACATTTAAAGAACAATACATTAAATTAAATTTTCAGAGCAAGAAAGGCTAAGAGCATCAGGTCCAGGCCTAAGCCGGATGTGGACTGATGTGTGTCTGTGTGTACGTGTGTGTGTGTAATTGAAATGACATGAAATGATGTCTGATAAATTAAGATAGGTCTTGTCACCTGGACACATAAGTTCCAATGCTTCCAATGCTAATCCAGCACAATAAGAGCGGGATAGCCAGTTAGCTCATGAGCTCACAACAACTAGCAGCAGCTTCCATAACATTAATGGTAGCGGTCAGTGGCTAAAGCAGTTACACTGATGATTACTGTAACATTAGCCATTTTGCTGCAACTGGTTCAACTTCTGTTTCTGGACAAAGGTGAGGGATAAATCCAGATAACACAGGGCTAGCGGACCTACAGCGGGTCCCCGATGGATGCTCCACCACCATTCCACCGGTAGTTAATTGTCTATATCCTAGGCCCATTGGCCGTGGGGTCCGTGGCGTGGTGGCGAGACTCCGCCCCCTCGCGTCAGAGCGGCTCAGGTGTAGTGCAGTTACTTCTGGGCAATCTCCATACACCCACTGGTGAAAACCGTGTGTCTCTAGCCCGCTCAGGGGCTGAGTTGTGGAGTTCATGGCATGGATAGTGGCGTGGTGGCGAGACTCCGCCCGCTTGGGTCAGAGCTGATTGAGCGCAGTACAGTGACCTTTGAGCAATCTCCTTGCACCCACTGGCGAAGACTGTGGGTCTCTAGCCCACTCAGGGGCTGAGTTGTGGGATCCTTGGCGTGGATAGTGGCGTGATGGCAAGACTCCGCCCCCTCGGGTCAGAGCTGGTCATGGACAGTGTACCTCTCTCCGGGCCACCCACCTGCCCCCACCAGTGAAGACCCTGTGTCTCTAGCCCACTCAAGGGCTGAGTTGTGGGGTCTGTGGTGTGGTGGCGAGACTCCGCCCCCTCGCGGCGTATTGGGTCGGGGGCTGTGGACCCCTCTCCGGGCTACCCACCTGCCCCCACCGGTGAAGACCGTGTTTCTCTAGCCCTCTCAGGGGCTGATTTGAGGGGTCCTTGGTGTGGACAGTGGCGTGGTGGCAAGACTCCGCCCCCTCGCGTCATATTGGATCAGAGGCTGTGGACCCCTCTATAAACCCTTTATACACATTATTTGACCTTTCAATTCTCTTCACTTACATAAACAGACAGTGAGTGTGCGGTCTAATAATAAAGATATATAATGTATAACTAACAGAAATACTTACACAAATAAACTAAGTAGCCTAACTCAAATACTCATTGAATTGCTGAAACTGAACAAGGAACAGTATGTAAGCCTGTTGCTGCCCACTGAACAAGGAACAGAGTCTATCTAAGCCTGCTGCTGCCCTCCTGTGGATGAAAACGGTAACTGCTCTTGTGGTAGCAACATAGAACTGCAGGTTCTGGGACCACTGCCTCTTGTGGTAGCAACATAGAACTGCAGGTCAACAATGGGACAAAGGGAAAAAGGGACATTTACTGGACATTTGCTATTCTAGCTGCGCAGCTGGCCAGCCACGCACAAAAATAAATGCCGCATCATAACCCTTTTGAGAACCAATGCTTCTCGGGCCTAGTGGCCCATATCTATCTCCTAATTCTGTAGCGTAAGGCAGCTTGATGTACAAGTCCACCCCCTGGACATGACGCTAGGTTGTCGCAGGGACTTACACCCAATCCAACCCTTGATGCTGAGTGCCAAGCAGGGAGGCATCGGGTACCATTTTTATAGTCTTTGGTATGACTCGGCTGGGGATCGAACTCACGACACACTCTACTAACCGTTAGGCCACTGAGCTGGTACACATGTCTAGTAGGCCAGTGGTTCCCCTCTTCCCTAGAGCCCCCTTAACTTACACCTGATGGAATTTGCGCCCACCCCCACCTACGTAGAATTGTAGTTTAGTATGCTTTTGGCCCTATCAGACATAATCATGTATTTTGTTATAACTGCTGTCAATGGCATGATTAATTAACAAATATGTGTCTAGCTAAATATATAGATAGATATTAATGCCTCAATTCATCTGGGGCCTGGCGCACCCCCTGGACTCCAGCTGGGAAACCCTGATGAAGGCTATAGAAGTGGCTGCACTAATTCAAAAAATGAATACCACGCTGTGACATGTGACATTTCAAATGATAAAGATCTGTCGGTGACATTCCAACCAGTAGACTACCCACTTCATGCCAAGCATTCCACGCTTGTCCCCTAGGCTTGCAACTGACAGCATACCACAGGTGAGCACTATGAGCTCTTACTGGATAGACCGGTCCTAGAGCTGGGCCTCTCTCCGCTGGGCCTGTCTGGATAGACCGGTCCTAGAGCTGGGCTTCTCTCCGCTGGGCCTGTCTGGATAGACCGGTCCTAGAGCTGGGCTTCTCTCCGCTGGGCCTGTCTGGATAGACCGGTCCTAGAGCTGGGCTTCTCTCCGCTGGGCCTGTCTGGATAGACCGGTCCTAGAGCTGGGCTTCTCTCCCCTGGGCCTGTGTGGTCTTTGTCCTGGAGTTGCATCTGATACGAGTTCCAATCATAGTTGACAGGTTGCTCACGCAAATATCAGTGACAAAAAGTGTGAGGCCCTTCAGCTGGCACTAGCTTTTCATGAGCTCAGGCAGGAGTAGGCTTCTCTGTGGACTAGCGAGGTCTTGCATGCAACATGGGTAAGTCTCCTTCTGAAGAGAAAACGCGTTTACTAGTATGTTCAAGCAGGATACAGTATCTCACTTTTCATAGTGAGTCGAACAGCTGTTTTGTTAAAACCTTACACTTTTTTGTTTGAGTGAACTGATGGAAGTCGGTTTAGATACCACTACCAAATAGTGGTTCTCATTGCACGGGTAGGCTATTTTATCTATTTATTTATCTGTTTGTTTATTTATTCATTTGTCTATTTGTTTATTTATGTATTGCATCCTGAAATGCATTTAGCCCACTGTGCTCCATCTATTTCTTTCTTCATTGTTTCTGAGACTAGAGCACAATTCTGTGCACCTGCCAGCAGGTCTACTGGGCAGAGAGATGACCTGAAACACTGGCATACTTTCTACTGTAAATAATAACAGTAAAATATAACTTGATGGCAGATAAGAGAGCCAGCAATATATCGAGGCAGGTAATGTCAAGTCAATAAGTGACTAGGTTGCAGGACACAAAACTGTTCTCATGCAAACAACAAACAATATGGGGTGACTGGGGAAAAACAGCTTCACTGAGCACAAAGATGCCATATACAGTAAACATACAGGAGACATATTTGGAGAGTAAAGTCCTTCTATGAAGATCTGATATTGAAAGTAATCTAGTGTGTATTTTATTGTTAGGTGTTATCGGGTGCACAGAGATGGGGAGGAGGAGGTTAAGGGGGCATACCACAACACATGATGACTGTACAGAGCTAGGGATAACATTTTCATGTGTGTGTGTGTGTGTGTGTGTGTGTGTGTGTGTGTGTGTGTGTGTGTGTGTGTTGTGTGTGTGTTAAACAGCCCAGAAGACAGTGCTTATTGTCTATGCTCACCAGAGCCCCACCTCGTTCAACGCAGCAGCCAGGGATATTGCCAAGGAAGCCCTAACAGAGCAAGGCTACAGGGTCCTAGTGTCTGACCTTTACGCCATGAACTTCAGAGCCTCTGCAACGCAGGAGGACATCACAGGTTCTCTCATCCTGTACTGTAGTTCTCTCTCTCTGTCTCTCTCTCTCCCTCTCTCTCTCTCTCTCTCTCTCTCTATCTCCCTCTCTCTCTCTCTCTCTCTCCCTCTCTCTCTCTCTATCTCCCTCTCTCGCTCTCTCTCCCTCTCTCTCTCTCTCTCTCTCTCTCCCTCTCTCTGTCTCTCTCTCTCTCTCTCTCTCTCTCTCGCATTCACACACACACGTTCACAAAATACATTAATACAGTACACCAGTTCTACACTACTTATATAATATCTCAAAGTAGTTTTCCATGTCAGTAAATAGACACTCACAAATGGACTCACACACAAGTTGAATCCATACCTGTGACCTGGGTCAGGTGAGCTGAAGAACCCTGAGCATTTCCAGTATGGCGAGGAAACCATGAGCGCGTGGATGGAGGGTCGACTCAGCCAGGACATCATAGCTGAGCAGCGCAAAGTGGAGGAGGCTGAGCTCATCATCTTCCAGGTGGGAGGTCCCTCACACACACCCGGTGAACATGGACCATGGCTCCAGCAGTGTCTGTTGGAGATTTGTTATTGAATGCGGCCTAATATCCACTTTCTCCTCTCTCTCACTCTGAAACTTGATTTTGTTAGGTGTTACATAATTTGTTACATGTTACTTAATATACTTCCATCCCTCTCTCTCCACCTCTCTCTCTCTCTCTCTCAGTTCCCTCTCTACTGGTTCAGTGTCCCTGCCATCATGAAGGGTTGGATAGACAGAGTCCTGACTCAAGGCTTTGCCTTTTCCCTGGAAAGGATGTATAACAACGGGATCTTCAAGGTATCTTTGTGCGTGGCTGGCCAGCTGCGCAGCTAGAATAGCAAATGTCCAGTAAATGTCCCTTTTTCCCTTTGTCCCATTGTTGACCTGCAGTTCTATGTTGCTACCACAAGAGGCAGTGGTCCCAGAACCTGCAGTTCTATGTTGCTACCACAAGAGCAGTTACCGTTTTCATCCACAGGAGGGCAGCAGCAGGCTTAGATAGACTGTGTTCCTTGTTCAGTGGGCAGCAACAGGCTTACATAGACTGTTCCTTGTTCAGTTTCAGCAATTCAATGAGTATTTGAGTTAGGCTATTTAGTTTATTTGTGTAAGTATTTCTTGTAGTTATACATTATATTTCTTTATTATTAGACCGCCCACTCACTGTCTGTTTATGTAAGTGAAGAGAATTGAAAGGTCAAATAATGTGTATAAAGGGTTTATAGAGGGGTCCACAGCCTCTGATCCAATATGACGGGGGGCAGAGTCTTGCCACCACGCCACTGTCCACACCAAGGACCCCTCAAATCAGCCCCTGAGAGGGCTAGAGAAACACGGTCTTCACTGGTGGGGGCAGGTGGGTGGCCCGGAGAGGGGTACACTGTCCACGACCAGCTCTGACCCGAGGGGGTGGAGTCTCACCATCACGCCACTATCCACGCCACGGATCCCACAACTCAGCGCCTGAGTGGGCTAGAGACACACTTGTCTTCACCGGTGGGGGCAGGTGGGTAGCCCAGAGAGGGGTCCACAGCCCCCGACCCAATATGACACGAGGGGGCGGAGTCTTGCATCCATCGGGGACCCGCTGTAGGTCCGCTAGCCTTGTGTTATATTCCGCCGGAGGTCTGCCAACTCGTCCATCGGGGACTCGCTGTAGGTCCGCTAGCCTTGTGTTTTCTGGGTTTATCCCTTACCTTTGTCCAGAAACAGAAGTTGAACCAATTGCAGCAAAATGACTAACGTTACAGTAATCATCAGTGTAACTGCTTTAGCCACTGACCGCTACCATTAATGTTATGGAAGCTGCTGCTAGTTGTTGTGAGCTCATGAGCTAACTGGCTATCTCGCTCTCATTGTGCTGGATTAGCATTGAAAGCATTGGAACTGATGTGTCCAGGAGACAAGACCCATCTTTATTTATCAGACATTATTTCATGTAATTTCAATTCACAGTTATTTCAGAGGCATGACTAGCTTCCATCCTACCAGTCCTGAACAGAAACAAGCCAGCCACGCACATAAGCCAGGCTGGACCTGGCCTGGTTTGTCTGTTGCTGTCCATGGCTTTTGTAATGTGTGTGTGTATATAGCTACGTATATGTCTAATAACAACATTTTACATAAGCCATTATGTTTTGTTGTTTGTTTGCATGGAGATTTTGCTATATCATTGTTTTTGCCTTTATATTCTACAGTACATCTACGTCTACAGCGTTTGGGAATGAGCTGGAGAAAAACAATGGTAGGTTTTATCTTATCTGCTTTTCTTTTCTTATAGGACAAGAAAGCTATGTTGTCCTTCAGCACCGGAGCAATGCAGACCATGTTCCACCCTGATGGCATCAATGGAGATATCAACGTCACCTTATGGCCCCTGCAGGTGAGCACGGATAGCAGATACAGTAGGGGAAGAGGTCAAATGAGACACAAATACTAATTGCCTTGTTCATTTAGTTGTGCCTCGATATGGCTATCTTAATGTGCTATTGAAGTTTGACTTGGAGCTATTTTGTGCCCTTATTCATCCTAACCACCCATGTCTTGTACTGTACAGAACGGCATTCTACACTTCTGTGGGTTCCAAGTCCTGGCGCCACAGACCTTCTGGAGCCCCACCTTCAGTCCGCCCGCGGTGCGCACCTTAATGCTAGAGGGCTGGCGTGCCAGACTGAGAGGCCTAATGACCGAGAACCCCTTGACCTTTGCTCCCTGTGAGCTGTTTGACCTCAGTTTCTCAGGCGGTTTCCTACTCCGTCCAGAGGTGAGAGAGGAACGGCGCGCCCACCCTCATGGCATCACCATAGGCCACCATCTTGGCAAACCCCTCCCCCCTGACAACCAGCTGAAAGCTCTGGGCCAAGACAACAAGACTTCTAACTCATGCTCTAAGGAGTAAGAATCCATTGTAGATAATAATAATAATAATAATAATATGTACTGTCTTATTCAGAAATATATTATTACAATATTTCTTATTTGTTTTGATTTTCATATTGGTATTGTATTGAAAAGCACTGAAACAACAAAATATGTATGGAACAATTTATAATGTGAAATAAAACAGTTGAACATAAAAGCGTCTGCTAAGTGACTGTATGTAAGGACTGACCTGTAGCCTGTCTGTATGTAAGGACTGACCTGTAGCCTGTCTGTATGTAAAGACTGACCTGTAGCCTGTCTCTATGTAAAGACTGACCTGTAGCCTGTATGTAAGGACTGACCTGTAGCCTGTCTGTATGTAAGGACTGACCTGTAGCCTGTATGTAAGGACTGACCTGTAGCCTGTCTGTATGTAAGGACTGACCTGTAGCCTGTCTGTATGTAAGGACTGACCTGTAGCCTGTCTCTATGTAAAGACTGACCTGTAGCCTGTATGTAAGGACTGACCTGTAGCCTGTCTGTATGTAAAGACTGACCTGTAGCCTGTCTGTATGTAAGGACTGACCTGTAGCCTGTCTGTATGACTGACCTGTAGCCTGTCTGTATGACTGACCTGTAGCCTGTCTGTATGTAAGGACTGACCTGTAGCCTGTCTGTATGACTGACCTGTAGCCTGTCTGTATGTAAAGACTGACCTGTAGCCTGTCTGTATGACTGACCTGTAGCCTGTCTGTATGTAAAGACTGACCTGTAGCCTGTCTGTATGTAAGGACTGACCTGTAGCCTGTCTGTATGTAAGGACTGACCTGTAGCCTGTCTGTATGACTGACCTGTAGCCTGTCTGTATGTAAGGACTGACCTGTAGCCTGTATGTAAGGACTGACCTGTAGCCTGTCTGTATGTAAAGACTGACCTGTAGCCTGCCTGTATGTAAGGACTGACCTGTAGCCTGTCTCTATGTAAAGACTGACCTGTAGCCTGTCTCTATGTAAGGACTGACCTGTAGCCTGTCTGTATGTAAGGACTGACCTGTAGCCTGTCTGTATGTAAGGACTGACCTGTAGCCTGTCTGTATGACTGACCTGTAGCCTGTCTGTATGTAAGGACTGACCTGTAGCCTGTCTGTATGTAAAGACTGACCTGTAGCCTGTCTTAGCCTACTGTCCTACTTTTACTATTTTTTTTCTTAATTACTGTGTGATTGTTTCAGCACTTTGAGATTGTTTTACAATGAAAAATGCTTTATAAATAAAACGAATTATTATTATTATTATTATTATTACTTGGGTGATTCGGCATTAATAATCATGAGTTAGGCCTATCTGGTCATTGAAGTGGAGCAGGATTGACTGATAATTCAATGTATATGTAGGCGGAGAAGGTCCAAACTAATTCCGTATGCAGACGGAGGAGGTCCCACATGTCGCAACCAAATATGAAATTCTGAGACACGGGCTACAACAGCAGGTAACGTTAACGACTTCTTTTTTTAAGAGGAGTTGATGCTTCCAATGTGAAGGAGGTTTTCACTTCACTCGGCCCTTCACTTGAGGTGTAGCTGGATGGTTCACAATGGCATAATTGTTGGTAGCTTATTTTGGTGATCGCAAGGGCACCCCTGTAAATGGAATGGTACAGTCCCATAGTGACGTCATCGTTTGGGCAGCACTAGGCCAGGGAAGCTTGTTTTGCAACATTGTTGACGCTTAGTTCAACATTTTAATATTATTTCGAGTGAAGGATACAACATTACAATCGTTTTCACGGTTTGATTGTTGGAACAGTAGCCCGACCGTTTCACTCAGTATCGTGCGAAAGCGCCCGGAATCAGCAAACATGAAATGGATGTTCAAAGAGGATCATGCTCTGGGTAAAGGGTTTATTTCATCAATATTAAATTGTGCTTATTTTAAATACATCTTTACCATCCCTACATTATACATTTGTATGGCAGTTATTCTACTAAATTGCCCACGTCTCTGTCCTATTATCTTTGGAGTGGCCTATGGTTTCGCTGAGCCCTTTGTTTACAAGTCTGAAACAATAGCATTACATTTCCCGAAATGTTGTGTCACGTTTAAAAGCTAGTTTTTCAACATTTTGCGCTGCTGTCACATTGACGAAGACATGTCGAGTATTGCTTTTCTTTTTTGTGTCAATTCTGAGGTCGCCCTAATTAGCCAAGTTGGACTGATATATAGGCCTCTACACATAGCCTAAACGGTCTACACAAACTTTGGGAAATATTTGTTATTCCTTAGGCCTATATCGATGAACAATTAACTTTTCTCTGATGCAATACCCAACCTCCCTTGTTATACCCAACCTTGCTCGTGTAATGTGTCATAAAAACCTGCATGCGCAGTAAATAGCCTATTTTGGTAGCTAAACTGTTTAGCAGTTTAATTTTAAAGCAGCCTACATATTTCACAGAACATATCAGTTCTCTACCTTTCTTGTTCTGATATAATCTTTTAATGAAATGCTTTCCCAAAAACACTTTGTCGTGTATAATTCGCAATGCTGCTGAAATAGCCTATTGGCATGTCTATTTATTCAAGTGAATTGACAGGTTTACTCAGTCATTACCCAAGGTGCATCTGTATTCACAGCTGTTCACTGTGGATCTCTAGGCAGAGTTATCATGTGACCTCAGAGTTGTTGATCCTGTCAGGGACTGTAGCTCCCTTGTGAATACACAAGAGTAAATACTGCAGGTTTTGCACTGGGCTACTGGAGTGAGGATGCCAATCACACTGCATTTAATCCCCCTATCTCTCTTTTGTTTCCCAACAGAACATCGGTGTGTAGAGTCCGCTAAAATACGTAACAAGTACCCAGACAGGGTTCCGGTGAGTGAGATCCACTGCCCCAGATTGATGTGAAGGATTAGTTATACCATGCTAATGACCAATAATTATTGTCTGTGTTTCTGTTTCTTTTTTAGGTCATTGTGGAGAAAGTTTCAGGGTCACAGATTGTGGATATTGATAAGAGGAAGTACTTGGTTCCATCTGACATCACTGTGGCCCAGTTCATGTGGATCATAAGAAAACGCATCCAGCTCCCCTCGGAAAAGGCCATCTTCCTGTTTGTTGATAAAACAGTGCCTCAATCCAGGTCTGAAATCACACAGGGATTTACAATGTAGTCATGTAGTATCGGGCACATGTAGGCTTAGCAACTCCGCTGTGACCTACGAGAAGTTCAACCATTCAGCTTCAATGCAATTCATTGTCAGAATCCATTCTATCCCAATCATGTCAAATCCATAACTACATTTCAAACACATTTTGCGCAATAGTATGATGAGCTAAAATAGCCTAGTGCTAGATATATTTGAGATATCTCCAGAGTCGGACTGGGGTTATAAATAAGCACTAGTAAGCTTTACTGACCCATTTTAATTACACCCCTCTCATGGTTTTGTGTTTGGTCTTTCCCATTGCAGCATCACAATGGGACAGCTGTACGAGAAGGAGAAAGATGAGGATGGCTTTTTATACGTGGCGTACAGCGGAGAGAACACCTTCGGCTTTTAGACCACCCATCATCATCATGATCAGCCTTACCTACCAAAACACCTAGCCACCCCCATGGCCACTCCCTCCCCATCACCCCCACCCAATCACAATCCTTACTCACCCCCCTGAAAAAAGCTGAGGGAAACCCCAGAGAAAAAGAGTAATGAAGTTGAGAGGTTGATAAGAGTGATCACTTGAGTGGAAATTATTGAGTCTGTTCCCACTGAGGTTGTATCAATGCTTTATATACATCCATAGATTATTAAGTTATGTATTGTCCATGAATTGGAAGAATTGTTTTTTATGTTATGTGAATAGTTGGGATTTACTTTTAGGAGGTGCTTGGATTTTGTTTCATGCAGTGACAAAATATTTTTATTTTTGTTCTGTTCAGAGGTTTGCTTTCAGTTTTGCTTTCTTCCTTCAAGATTATATTTAAAATACTTTTAACTATTTGAAAGGTAAGGTAGCTGGATGACCTAACCAATAAAAAATGACTACATCTCCTTGTTTTTATTCCACAATTGATATGGTTGTGATATATTGGTTGTGGTATAGCTTTCTTGTCTCAGCAGGAAACCGGTGGTCTGTCCGCTCCGAGTAGGAAATGAGTCCTTACCCCAAGTGAAGGAGTTCAAGTATCTGGGGGTCTTGTTCACGAGTGAGGGAACCATGGAGAGGGAGTTTGGCCGGAGAGTCGGAGCAGCTGGTGCGGTTCTGCAGTCGCTTTACCGCACTGTTGTGACGAAAAGAGAGCTGAGCCAAAAGGCAAAGCTCTCGATCTACCGGTCTATCTTCGTCCCCACCCTCACCTATGGTCATGAAGGATGGGTCATGACCGAAAGAACGAGATCACGGATACAAGTGGCCGAAATGAGTTTTCTCCGGAGGGTGGCTGGGGTCTCCCTGAGCGATCGGGTGAGAAGTTCAGTCATCCGGGAGAGACTCGGAGTAGAGCCGCTGCTCCTTTGCGTCTAAAGGAGCCAGTTGAGGTGGTTGGGGCATCTAGTGAGGATGCCTCCTGGGCGCCTCCCTAGGGAGGTGTTCCAGGCGTGTCCGGCTGGGAGGAGGCCGCGGGGTAGACCCAGGACTAGGTGGCGGGACAACATCTCCGCACTGGCCTGTGAGCGGCTAAAGATTCCCCAGGCAGAGCTGGTTGATGCTGCTAGGGAAAGGGATGTCTGGGGCCCCCTGCTGGAGCTGCTGCCTCCGTGACCCGACCCCGGATAAGCGGATGAAGATGGATGGATAGCTTTCTTGTCTCAGTCCTTATATAAAGTGATTTTAGACCAAACATACAATGTCACTGTGGAATTTATGTATGAGACTCAGGATCAGCTTCTAGGAGCAATACGCAAACTATCTTCAGCATAGACATCTTTCAATAATCAATATACCTTACTGGAATATGTAGGCCTGTCTCATCTTGGCTCCTCACTATTAATGTACAATGCAGTGAGAAACGATCATTGAATGAGTCTTCCATGTTAAATGAACCCTGAGAATTAGGGATACATTGAATATGATAAGAGACCTTGATAGACCTTGCAGTTTTTTTTTACTGACTGTAGAACTGAGCTTGTCAAAGCCTAAACACGGGTTTGCTGGTCCTGAACACGGGTTTGCTGGTCCTGAACACGGGTTTGCTGGTCCTGAACAGGGGTTTGCTGGTCCTGAACAGGGGTTTGCTGGTCCTGAACACGGGTTTGCTGGTCCTGAACAGGGGTTTGCTGGTCCTGAACACGGGTTTGCTGGTCCTGAACACGGGTTTGCTGGTCCTGAACACGGGTTTGCTGGTCCTGAACACTGGTTTGCTGGTCCTGAACACGGGTTTGCTGGTCCTGAACACGGGTTTGCTGGTCCTGAACACTGGTTTGCTGGTCCTGAACACTGGTTTGCTGGTCCTGAACACGGGTTTGCTGGTCCTGAACACGGGTTTGCTGGTCCTGAACACGTGTTTGTTGGTCCTGAACACGGGTTTGTTGGTCCTGAACACGGGTTTGCTGGTCCTGAACACGGGTTTGTTGTCCTGGCAGATTGAGATGATACAAATGCTAAGCCATTGAAATACAGGATACTGGACATGCATGTTATGGTATTACATGTAGCCACCAGACTTTGCAGTGTGGCCATATTTTCTCTGCTCAAAGAGGATGATAAATGTTCCGCCATTTAGATCAGAAACAAAATTGAGCATTGCTCATGAATTGTTGTTGGCCTATTCATTATTTCAAATGAAATAATTTTATCTACCCAAGCAAATTGATTGATATGTATACTGTAAGGGTAAAAATTAGTTCTGTACGATGTTACAATGAGAAGACAAGGGGTTGCGGTCACAGAGAGGTTTGGAGGATGTGTGTGTGTTTGGAAAGGGGGGCTTAGTGCCTTGGTAAGCTGGTTATCTTTACAACCAGGGTGTTATGGAAAGGGCAGCCCAATGATCTGTGTCCTGGGAACTTTACAACATCCACCTGGGACTGGGAGGGTCCATCTATGTCTAGGGTTCGAGTCTTTTATTACATCCAGATTTATGGACAGGAAAGGGGAGTTGCACATCTTCTGGTTAAAGTGTGACACACAGATTGCACTGGGTGCTCTCTCAACTGACCAGCCTTGCTGCAGGCTGCTTGACCAGAAGCCACTCGAGTGTTTGTAACTATCCAAATGAATAAACTCTGGTAACTCTGTTGAACTGTCTTGCTTCTTAACCCATATTGAACAAGAAATTCTACAACAATACCCATAAGCCTAATAAACAGATCTTGAGAAATTATCTTTGTCAGTCTCTAGATGGCGATATCTAGTCATGCATTTGCACTATAGGGTAGATTGCAACAGATTATTCAGGTTCCTGTACCAATTGAATGGATGAAAGCAATACCAGTTATAATTTTTCAAAAATACATTTAATAAGGAAATGATTTGCAGCATGACCATAGTTAAATACTTATGAAGTGATATAGTAGCTCATTACCATACGATTCTACTGTCATCTCAACACCTAACATAACCCTAAACTAACATTTAATAAATTAATGAAGTTGAACACATAAAAAAGACAAAGAAGTATATAAAGTATCAATAAGACATATAAGTAAGTTATTAAAGATTCCTCTCAATCTTTGATGTTTGCTGTCAAAGATAAATGAACAATAGAATACTGAGACGAGCCTGTACTACTGTCTACTTCCTGATAGGCCGTTAGACATGCCTGTACTACTGTCTACTTCCTGATAGGCCGTTAGACGAGCCTGTACTACTGTCTACTTCCTGATAGGCCGTTAGACGAGCCTGTAATACTGTCTACTTCCTGATAGGCCGTTAGACATGCCTGTAATACTGTCTACTTCCTGATAGGCCGTTAGACATGCCTGTACTACTGTCTACTTCCTGATAGGCCGTTAGACATGCCTGTAATACTGTCTACTTCCTGATAGGCCGTTAGACATGCCTGTACTACTGTCTACTTCCTGATAGGCCGTTAGACATGCCTGTACTACTGTCTACTTCCTGATAGGCCGTTAGACATGCCTGTACTACTGTCTACTTCCTGATAGGCCGTTAGACATGCCTGTAATACTGTCTACTTCCTGATAGGCCGTTAGACATGCCTGTACTACTGTCTACTTCCTGATAGGCCGTTAGACATGCCTGTAATACTGTCTACTTCCTGATAGGCCGTTAGACATGCCTGTACTACTGTCTACTTCCTGATAGGCCGTTAGACATGCATGTACTACTGTCTACTTCCTGATAGGCCGTTAGACATGCCTGTACTACTGTCTACTTCCTGATAGGCCGTTAGACATGCCTGTAATACTGTCTACTTCCTGATAGGCCGTTAGACATGCCTGTACTACTGTCTACTTCCTGATAGGCCATTAGACATGCATGTACTACTGTCTACTTCCTGATAGGCCGTTAGACATGCCTGTAATACTGTCTACTTCCTGATAGGCCGTTAGACATGCCTGTACTACTGTCTACAGGCTGTGGTCAGGTCTAGGAGGAAGGATTGCTGTAGATGGTGGAGGCTGGTGGCATCATTCTCATGACAGGGGACAACGTGCTAGAAATCTTAGTGATATGATTGGTCACCCAGGCCTGAGAGGGGTCAGCACAAATCTCCTTGTTGACAGTCGTAAACCTGTAGGGGATACACACACATAACAAATACATGGTTAGTTGTAAATACTCAACAGGTTTGGAATGGACAGTATAGAGTTTTTTGACTTACACAATTGCTGTGAGAGGGCAGTCACTATGGGTCCATTGATAGTCCATCACAAATCTTAGTGGAATAGCACCTTTTGAAAAACTCATAGAGCATTTACCATCTTTAATAGTCCGAATGCCTTCTTGAGCTGTGAACATATCGCACACTAGCTAACACAGATAACTTCAGGTACTGTATTTCATATTCTCTGTTTCTCTCAATTACTTTTCATCTATTCCCAACAACAGCCGCAGCAGCAGCAGCAACCACAACAACAACACAGACACACACATACCCTCAGACATGATATAGAAGGAGCAGCACAGCCCCAGAAGGAGTAGATGGGTTCTGTTCTTCATGGTCCTCGAGTGAGACAGGAAGAGATGCTGAGTCTTGCTCTGCTTGATCGGATCTTCATCTGCTCTGGTCTCTCTTTTATAGTGAGCTAGACCGTTCCATACACTAGGGAAATACCCACAATGCTGGTGCTTCTTAGAAGACCAACCCAGTGGTCAAGATCATCCCTTTGTAGATTGTCTTCATTTCCTCAGAAGCCTGCTAGTCTTGCACTACGCTGAAAGGACAAGTCTCCCGTCACAACTGTTTTTACCATCTGAGAAACATCGCTAAACTCTGTTCCATTGTGTCTCATTCAGAGATAGAAATGTCTGTCCATGCATTTATATCATCCAGGCTTGACTACTGTAATTCATTGTTCACATGTCTCAATCAGTCATCCATTGACCAGCTTCAACTTGTCCAAAATGCAGCTGCCAGATTACTTACTGTTATGTTTGTTATTTCCAGTGTTCCTAACTAGTAATAAACAGGCTGGGTTTCTGAGCTGGCTTTTAATCACAAGTTGCTCATCCCTTACTTCCAGGCACTCTGGACCTCATGTCAGGTCCCGGTCCGGGTACAACAACAACATAGGGCGGAACCAATATTATGTACTATAATAACAACACATCTTCCCTTCTTTCAAAAGAAAACAACTTGTTCTTTTCTTGTAGTCATATAACAAAACATTAGTTTCTAACTGTTCTTAAATCTGTGCATTCCAATAATAAACCTGCATTTCAAACATGAACCTATGCATTCAAATAACAAGCATATGTATCACATATCTCTTTACAATCCTTTTTTTTTTTTTTTTTTTCCCGCAAATATTTTCATTTTCACTTAACTTTCAACAATAAGTGTCCTCTTTTCTTTACTCTGTCTCTTGCCCACAGTCCACATGGTATTTAGCACTGTGCAATAAGCCTCTCAGGAGGTTTAACAGTCCTTTTAGGCCTGCAACAGGTCTCAGAGGGTGTGCTGCCCCCTTTTGGCATGACAGAGTCACTGCGGTCTGGAGAACTCTGACCAAACTGCTCACACCTGGGAGCAACTAACAGTTCTCCAGTGCTTCCTTTTTGAGAGTCTGTCTCTGGGACCGTCACCTGTGGTCTCAGATCCACGCGGTTTCGTCTCAGAACTGCACCGTGGTCTGTCTGGATCAGGTATGAGCGTGGTGCAACTTCTCTTTGCACGCATCCTCCTTGCCTCCATGTGTCTTTTGTGTGATCCAGGATACGGATTGTATCGCCTGGCTTGAGGCTTGTTAAGTGTTTTGCCTTCTTGTCATGTTGCAATTTGTGTTTTTCTTTTTGTTCTTGTTTCCTTGTCCTGATTTTATGCGCTCCTTCAGGTGTCAACAGGTTCTCATGGATAGGAAGGTTAGTGCGTAAGCGCCTTCCCATCAGCATCTGGGCTGGGGACAAACCATTTTCCAACGGGGCACTCCTGTATATCATCAGACTCCTCTGGAACTCCTCCTGTCCATCTCGAGCCTTCTTCATGAGAGCCTTGACGATCTTGACTGAACTCTCTGCGAGCCCATTGGATCTCGGGTAGTTAGGGCTTGAGGTGGCATGGTGAAAACCCCAGTCCTGTGCAAAATCAGCAAACTCGCTGCTGGAGAACTGTGGCCCATTATCTGAAAACACCTCACAGGGAACTCCATGTCTCGCAAAGACTGTTTTAAGGTAGGCTATGACTGTTCTGCTAGAGGTTGACTGCAGTGTTGCAACTTCCGGGTAGTTGGAGAAGTAATCTGTGACTACAATGTTGCTTTTACCGTCACAGTCAAACAAATCCACTCCGACCTTCTGGTACGGGCGATCAGGTACAGGGTGGGGCATGAGCGGCTCTGCTTGTTGTTTGGACCTGTAGGTGAGACATATTTCACATGCAGCTGTGGTGTGGCTGATGTCTTGGTTGAGCCTTGGCCAGTACATTACTTCACGCGCTCTACGTTTACATTTTTCCTCACCCAAATGTCCCTCATGCACTTTCTGCAACATTTCCTTACGCATGGATGCCGGGATGACAAACCTGCTTCCTTTAAAGACAATGTCATTAGCAACTGAGAGCTCTGATCTGCATGCCCAGTAATCTTGGATCTGACTTGGGCAATCACGCTTTTGCACAGGCCACCCTTTCAGTATGGTCTTCTTGAGCTCTTTCATTGTCTCGTCTAGTTCAGTTGCTTTCCTGATCTTCTCTGTTCGCTCAGCAGACACAGGAAGTGATGTGACAATCATATCAACATAGGCTTCTATTTCGACACTTTGCTGTTCATTTGGACTTTCCATCTTGTTGACTGCGCGTGAGAGCGTGTCAGCAGCAAACATGAATTTTCCTGGTGTATAGACCATTTTCACGTCATATTTCTGCAGTCTGATTGACAGTCGCTGAATCCTCAGAGGACAATCATTGAGGGGCTTGGACATTATCGATACTAGGGGCTTGTGGTCTGTTTCCACTTCAAAAGCCTTTCCATATATGTACTGATGGAAACGTTCACATGCATATGTGCTGGCTAAAAGTTCCTTCTCTATTTGTGCATATCTAACTTCAGCACTTGTCAATGCACGAGACGCGTAGGCTACGGGCTGCCAGCTGTTGTCATACATCTGCAGCAGTACTGCCCCTAGGCCGTACTGAGAAGCATCTGCCGAGATCCTAGTGCTCCGTTCTGGGTCATAAAACTTGAGCACTGGCTCCTTGGTTAAGATCTCTTTCAGCTTATGGAAGCACTCTTCCTGCTCATGGGACCATTCCCACTCATTCTTCTGCTCTAGAAGCCATCTGAGTGGTGCTGACTGGGCAGACAACTGGGGGATAAATTTAGCCAAATATGTGACCATTCCCAGAAATCTCCTCACCTCTTCTTTGTTCTGTGGACGTTCCATGTTCACTATGGCTGACGTCTTCCTTGGATCCGGCTTGACACCTTGCTCTGAAATCACATCTCCCACAAAGGTAAGGCTTTTCACTGCAAACTCACACTTGTTTTGGTTTAATTTCAGATTGGACTTGCGTGTCAGATCCAGTACTTCCCTCAGCCGTGCATCATGTTCTTCTCTTGTGGATCCCCACACGATGATGTCATCCATCATGGTCTCCACTCCCTCTATGTGCTCATAGATCATATGGATTGTTTTATGGTAAACTTCTGGCGCAGACAGAATACCGTAAGGTAAACGCAGAAAGCGAAACCTTCCTTCTGGTGTATTGAACGTGCATAGTTTAGAGCTTGCCTCATCAAGCTTCATCTGCCAGAAGCCTGTTGACGCATCCAGCTTGCTAAACCATTTAGCCCCAGCAAACTGTGACATGATCTCTTCTCTTGTTGGTAGCTTGAAATGCTCACGCTTTATAGCCCTGTTTAGATCCCGTGGATCGAGACATATGCGTAGAGCTCCATTTGGCTTCTGCACAACCACTAGTGAGCTCACCCAATCTGTTGGCTCGTCTATTTTCTTTATAACGCCCATCTTCTCCATGCGGGCTAGCTCTTCTTTGAGTTTGTCTCTCAGTGCAAATGGAATCTTTCTGCACGCATGCACTACAGGAGTCACTGTGTCATCCACACATATCTTGTGCTCACCAGGCAAGCATCCTAGTCCTTCAAAGACATCGTTGTTCTCCCGCATGATTGCGTTGTGGTCTGTGCTAGTCTGGGAATTCACTACAAACACCCTTCTCACTAAGTCAAGCTTTTCACAGGTACCCAAACCTAGGATTGGCTGTACGCTCTTCTCTACTATGAGCACCTGTGTCTTTAACTGCCGTCCCTTGTGCTTTAGAGTCACTATGCAACAACCTTTAACTGGAACAGTCTCTCCTGTATAGCCTGTCACTTTTACTCTCACCGGGTGTATTTTGCTCTTAACTGTGAGGGTCTTGTAATCATGTATGGACAAAAGGTTGACTTGTGCACCAGTGTCTATCTTGAATGGAATTATGGTCTCATTCACGGTTAATGGGACTACCCATTCGGCTGCATCTGCTGTGCTAGACTGTACTGAGTCAACAAAGAACTCCTCTGGCTCTTCTTCCACTGTGTCCACTTTCATCCCTGAGGCCTCAGCTTTGCAATACCTCGCAAAGTGGTTATCCTTCCCACACTTGTGGCAGATTTTTCCATAAGCAGGGCATGACCTAGGCATATGCTTGCCTCCACATCTCCCACATCTACTGTTTGGACTCTTGGGACTTTGCTCTGTAGGCTTTTGCTTTCCAAACTGTTTTGGGCGCTGTCCCTCTCTTTTCACAGCATGCACTGCTGCCGACTCATCCATGCGCAGCTCTTTTGCTTGTGCGCGAGTGGTTTCTGCTGCTCTGCACATGTGAACAGTTTTCTCTAGCGTCAAATCATGTTCACGTAGTAATCTTTCTCTAAGCCCATTATCAGGAATCCCACATACTATTCGATCTCTGACTAATGAGTTTCTTAAATCTCCGAATTCACATGACTTGCTCAACGTAAGTAGTTCAGTTAAGTACTGATCAAAACTCTCGCCTGTTTTCTGACCGGCAGAGAAAAACTTATATCTCTCAAAAGTGACATTTTTACTGGGCACAAAGTACTCCTCGAACTTTTTCACTAGCTCAGTCAATGTTAAATTCCCCTCATCTATCTGAAAGCTGTTGTAAATGTCCAATGCATCCTCTCCTATTACATGCAAAAATATAGACGCTTTTATCTTCTCATCTCCTCCCCCCGCCCCGCTCGCGGCCAAGTAAATATTAAATCTCTGCTTGAATCTCTTCCAATTATCGGCAAGATTGCCACTGAACTGCATGGGTGTGGGAGGACTGAGTTTATCCATGATGGGGAACACTACGGGTGCAGGATTTACTTGGTCTCCTTGTCGATCGTTCGAAACGTTTTCATTCACGTTAGCTTGATCACCGTCACTTCCACTCTCGCTAGACATACTCGCATGACGCTCCTCTTGCTAGCAGTGCGCAGATGTGTGCCTCTGGATCCCGCACATTCCTTCTTCATAAGTCGATGAACTCCGCGTTGCCAGTCCCATTATCTGACACCATGTTATGTTTGTTATTTCCAGTGTTCCTAACTAGTAATAAACAGGCTGGGTTTCTGAGCTGGCTTTTAATCACAAGTTGCTCATCCCTTACTTCCAGGCACTCTGGACCTCATGTCAGGTCCCGGTCCGGGTACAACAACAACATAGGGCGGAACCAATATTATGTACTATAATAACAACACACTTACCAGGTCAGAAAAGTCTTGTCACATGACACCCATACTCGCCGCCCTGCACTGGCTACCTGTCTCTTTTAGAATCCAGTTCAAGGTGTTGCTGTTCACCTTCAAAGCCATCCAGGGACTAGCCCCCAGCTACACCTGTGACCTCATCCACCACCACACTCCAGCCGGTCCTTGAGATCATGTGACCAGGGGCTCCTGACAGTGCCTCGGACGCGGCTAAAGACAAAGGCGGATCGGACTTTCGGGGCTGTGGCTCCTAGACTGTGGAACGCGCTCCCACAGGATGTGAGAGCTGCTGCTTCTGTGGACAGTTTTAAAGGGCAGCTAAAGACTCACTTATACAGACAAGGCTTTGAGTGCTCGGCCGTCTCTATCTGACCCACTCTCTCCTTTCAGCTGGCCTGTTCTCCCCCGACATGACCTCTTTTATGTCACCATGTTTACGTGCACTCTTTCTCTTGATTGTGTTCAGTGCACTTGTATGTATCTGATTGGACTATGTTGTTTTTAATGTTCCTACTGTAAAGCCGTATGTTTTCAAAGCCCTCAATGGTCTCGCCCCAGCTTACATCAAAGATCTCCTGGACCAACCTACCAGCTTCAGGCCTGGTCGCCGGCTCAGATCTGACAACCAGATGACCCTGAAGGTCCCACGGTCAAAACTTGTCACAAAGGGAGACCGTGCATTCTCAGTGATGGCACCTGGGCTATGGAACAAGCTTCCTCTGAACATCAAGTCCGCCACCACCCTGGACTCTTTTAGAGCGCAGCTTAAAACTCACCTCTTTGTTACAGATGATCTATAATTTATGTCCTTGTCTTGTGTCTTAAATGTAGTTTCATTTTGTGTCTCTGCAGTCCTTTGTTTTTGTTTGTCTCTTTTTGTACACAGGCTGCGCCCCGGGCTGATGTAACAGTTGGTTGGGGGGCGCATTATAAATAAAAATAACATAACATAACATAACAAAGCACTCTGTGCACTCGTGCTACGAAGGGTGCTATATAAATAACATTTTACTTACTTACTTACTAACCAAGAAATGTGTATGTAGGGAAACATTGACGATGAATGCATTCCTTTTTTGAGTCTAGTTTATGTGTGTATAGTAGACCAAGGAGTGTAGTTTATGTGTGTATAGTAGACCAAGGAGTCTAGTTTATGTGTGTATAGTAGACCAAGGAGTGTAGTTTATGTGTGTATAGTAGACCAAGGAGTCTAGTTTATGTGTGTATAGTAGACCAAGGAGTCTAGTTTATGTGTGTATAGTAGACCAAGGAGTCTAGTTTATGTGTGTATAGTAGACCAAGGAGTCTAGTTTATGTGTGTATAGTAGACCAAGGAGTCTAGTTTATGTGTGTATAGTAGACCAAGGAGTCTAGTTTATGTGTGTATAGTAGACCAAGGAGTCTAGTTTATGTGTGTATAGTAGACCAAGGAGTCTAGTTTGTGTGTATAGTAGACCAAGGAGTCTAGTTTATGTGTATAGTAGACCAAGGAGTCTAGTTTATGTGTGTATAGTAGACCAAGGAGTCTAGTTTATGTGTGTATAGTAGACCAAGGAGTCTAGTTTATGTGTGTATAGTAGACCAAGGAGTCTAGTTTATGTGTGTATAGTAGACCAAGGAGTCTAGTTTATGTGTGTATAGTAGACCAAGGAGTCTAGTTTATGTGTGTATAGTAGACCAAGGAGTCTAGTTTATGTGTGTATAGTAGACCAAGGAGTCTAGTTTATGTGTATAGTAGACCAAGGAGTCTAGTTTATGTGTGTATAGTAGACCAAGGAGTCTAGTTTATGTGTATATAGTAGACCATGGAGTCTAGTTTATGTGTGTATAGTAGACCAAGGAGTGTAGTTTATGTGTGTATAGTAGACCAAGGAGTGTAGTTTATGTGTGTATAGTAGACCAAGGAGTGTAGTTTATGTGTATAGTAGACCAAGGAGTGTAGTTTATGTGTGTATAGTAGACCAAGGAGTCTAGTTTATGTGTGTATAGTAGACCAAGGAGTCTAGTTTATGTGTGTATAGTAGACCAAGGAGTCTAGTTTGTGTGTGTATAGTAGACCAAGGAGTCTAGTTTATGTGTGTATAGTAGACCAAGGAGTCTAGTTTATGTGTGTATAGTAGACCAAGGAGTCTAGTTTATGTGTATAGTAGACCAAGGAGTCTAGTTTATGTGTGTATAGTAGACCAAGGAGTCTAGTTTATGTGTGTATAGTAGACCAAGGAGTCTAGTTTATGTGTGTAAAGTAGACCAAGGAGTCTAGTTTATGTGTGTAAAGTAGACCAAGGAGTCTAGTCTATGTGTGTATAGTAGACCAAGGAGTCTAGTTTATGTGTGTATAGTAGACCAAGGAGTGTAGTTTATGTGTGTATAGTAGACCAAGGAGTGTAGTTTATGTGTATAGTAGACCAAGGAGTCTAGTTTATGTGTGTATAGTAGACCAAGGAGTCTAGTTTATGTGTGTATAGTAGACCAAGGAGTGTAGTTTATGTGTGTATAGTAGACCAAGGAGTCTAGTTTATGTGTGTATAGTAGACCAAGGAGTCTAGTTTATGTGTGTATAGTAGACCAAGGAGTCTAGTTTATGTGTGTATAGTAGACCAAGGAGTCTAGTTTATGTGTATAGTAGACCAAGGAGTCTAGTTTATGTGTATAGTAGACCAAGGAGTCTAGTTTATGTGTGTATAGTAGACCAAGGAATCTAGTTTATGTGTGTATAGTAGACCAAGGAGTCTAGTTTGTGTGTGTATAGTAGACCAAGGAGTCTAGTTTATGTGTGTATAGTAGACCAAGGAGTCTAGTTTATGTGTGTATAGTAGACCAAGGAGTCTAGTTTATGTGTATAGTAGACCAAGGAGTCTAGTTTATGTGTGTATAGTAGACCAAGGAGTCTAGTTTATGTGTGTGTAACAGTTGTGGACCCGTCCCACCAAGAACACACACAGAGGCCCTGGTTGGATGATGTGGCTCTTTACTTCAGGTAGCTGCAATGGTTGGTTCAAACATAAAAAAGGAAATTAGCTCCTCCACTGGCTCTGACTTCGCATAGCAGAGAGCTAGAAGACTGCTAAGTACAAAACATATATAGATTTTACATGAAATACATTCCAATTCCAAGACCTTTAACAAAAGTTAACAAGAGATGATCGTATAGTGGTTTTAACATTAATGCTTTGCAATGAATTCAATACAATCTTATTTTACTTGTTTTTAACCTGCATCATCCTATTATTTTATAAAGAAATGAATAGAGAACATACCAACATATTGAAGGTAACAAAAATTAATAAATAATTGCCTTACATCACCACCTGGTGGTGAATAGAAAATAGAGCGGGCAAGCACGTTGCTGCCTTAAAGAACGTGGCGGCTAATATGCATTCGTTAACTTAAGCCTTAAGATACAGAACACTGTGCAACAACAATTACCTGCAATGGTTGGTTCAAACATAAAAAAGGAAATTAGCTCCTCCACTGGCTCTGACTTCTATAAGGGAAATAATAATGAATTTGGTTACAAAATTAGTAGGGCCTAGCCTACTACTAGCCTACCAACCTAACGTGGCGCGATTACATGCAGCTTACAACTAACGTGGTGCGATTACATGCAAAATGAAAATGCACCAACGTAATAGCCTGTCAACTACTGTTGCATATTGCCTAAGATGAGAAACGAACAGTGGATTCCTAAGTTAACTTGAAGGTAGAATATGATATTTTTTGCAGAGAAGCACTGGAACGTGACTTACCGCATAGCAGAGAGCTAGAAGACTGCTAAGGGCATCCGGTTTCCGTTCACGTTTATAGACTTTAAACGTACCAGTAGATGGCGCTAACTGAACCTCTCATTGCAGGACAAACAATACAAAGACTATAATACATACTTTAGCAGGAATTTCACAATTAAACACTAAGTACTTATTCAACCTGTTACATACACCCCCCTGAAATTCTGCTAAATATGGGAGTGCAACTCTGGGACAAAACAACAGGCGAAAAGCATGCAGTCGGAGGTAAAGAGAAAAAAAACAGTGTAATAAAAGGAACAAACTGAAGTACATGTCAGTTCAAAAACTCTCCCAAAAAGGAGTGAGTAAAGAAAGGAGACGGCCAACCTCCTAACTAAACACAGACTCAAAGATGCCCATTACACCTCTGAAATGTAAAATACTGTTCCTGTAGCTTCAAGTACTACTTAAACACTCTTCTGGTTAAATACTTTCACAACCCTGGTACTCAAATTGAAAGTGCATCTCTAAAGAACTGAAATAGGGACCTAACAGGCACTGTAGACACAGAATTCTCATTAACTACTTGGTCATTCATCTCGCATATAAGGCGTGTAGGAGGCTTAATGGACCCACGATTCCTGAGACTATGGCGGCTAGGCTGTGTGCAAATCACTTGAGCTAGGGGAGCTGGAACGTCAAAGTCTGGACAGTCAGTGACAGAAAAGGCTATCCCAGGGGCGTCAGTGTCCGGGGAGTCAGTCACTGGAGGGACGTTGACAGGAGGGTCTGTGTCTGCTAGGATACTGTCAGGAGGGGACATGTCTAGATGGGCAGCGTTGTTAGGGGCCATGTCTATGTCAGGGGAGTCAAAGTCCAGTCGGTGAACATCCCCAGAGCACGGTGGTGGGCCTCCAGCATCACTGATTGCAGTATGGTCAATATCCTCTTCAGGGGCTGGATGACTGTCTTGACTGGACACAGTGTTGGTGAGAGAGTCAGACTGGGCAACATCAGATCTCAGGTCGAGCGAGTTGTCATCCTCTTCTGAGTGGACTCCATCATCACCACCCGTCTGGAACAGCCAGCTGATTGTGCGGACATTACTGCCTTCCGTCACGTCAGGCACATCAGGGCATAGATCACTTCCATGCGTAGCAGCATCACATTCTGAGTGCAAAGATTCACCATCTACCTCTTCGTCACGGGGCAAGAAGCTAACAGAGAGTAGCAGATTCCTGTGGACGACTTTCTCTCTGCCAGTCAGACAATCCTTGACTCTGCAGACATTGATTTCAGGCTCCACTGACACGACCTCATATGGATTAGACTCCCATCTGTCCGCAACCTTGCGTTTCCCAGGCACACCTCTGTTGGCAAGCAACACTCTGTCTCCAATGACGAGGGGTGAGCCCTTGACCTTGCGGTTGTACAGCTTGGCATGGCGAGTCTGTTCCCTAAGAGTGTTCCTCTGCACAATCTGAGCAGCTTCATGGAGATCTCTCTTCAGGTGGGACACAAAGTCTGAGTGGCTGACAACAGTGTCGTTGGTTAGGGCATGTTGAAACATGACGTCGACTGGAAGACGAGGGATTCTCCCAAATACAAGGTAGAATGGTGCAAACCCTGTCGTCTCATGCTCTGTACAGTTGTAACAAAAAGTGAGCAACTGCAGCATTTGAGGCCACTTTGCTTTGGACTGAGGGGGGAGGGACCTGATCATGTCTCCCAGCGTCCTGTTAAACCGCTCTGTGACACCATTGCCCATTGGGTGATACGGAGTCGTATGGGACTTCTGTACTCCGGCCATCTCCAGAAGCTCCTTAATGAGCTTGCTCTCAAAGTTGGCCCCCTGGTCCGAATGGATACGACGAGGGAAACCATAAATGAGAAAGAAGTCATACCAGAGACGACGAGCGACTTGCTTGGCGGTCTGATTGTTGCACGGGAAGGCGTGTGCCATCTTGGAGAAATGATCAGTCACAACGAGAACATCTACAGACTTGTTCCCTTGCTCAGCGGTCCAAAAGTCTATGCAGACCAACTCCATAGGCTCAGATGTTACTATGTTCTTGAGTGGCGCACGGCAGTGTGGTTCGGACGTCTTCCCTACTATGCAGCGTTGACAGGACTGAACATAGTTAACAACATCACGTTCTATGCCACTCCAGTAGAACCTCTGCCTCACTAGAGACAAGGTACGGCGCCGGCCTTGGTGACCTGCTGTGTCATGGAGACCTTGGAGGATTTTCTGCTTCAACGAGTCGGGCACCACGAACTGGAAGATCTTCTTGTTCGTGTGGGGATCTTTCCTAGTCTTGTACAGCATTCCATTCTGTATGGTGAGTCTAGTCCAATGCCTCAGCAGCTTGATTACGCTACGTGACTCAACAGCTCTTTCACGCCTGGTAGGCCTCCTGTGTCTCTGCACAAAGTGCATGGCCCTGCTTATCGTGCTGTCATGCTCCTGCAGACTAACAAGCTGGCTCTGAGGTAGCGCAGTGGACTGGTCTTCCTTCTGCAGAGCATTGATGGCAGTATCCGTCCACATCACATGACTCACACCCCCTGTGGACTGAGCATGGAGGATGGCAGCGACCCCTTCCGACGTGACTGAGCCCTGCATGCCCACTGACACTGCCTCCTGCACTGGCTTGTTCGATGCTTCGCCACCTTCACCCACAACAGCCTGACAGTTGGTGGACACTCTGAACACCTCTTGCACAGTCTTGTCATTCATTCCATTGACTTGGTCCAACAGCGAGGTATAAGGCTCAGTCACAAGGCGATGACTCACACACGACTGGACAAACGGCTCACGGCTCAAGGCGTCGGCTACGATGTTCTTTGGGCCGGGGATGTACTTCAGGTCAAAGTCGTACGCAGCGAGCTTCGCTACCCATCGCTGTTCACATGCGTCAAGCCTGGGTTTAGTCAGAATGTATGTTAGAGGGTTATTGTCAGTCCATATGGTGAAGTGTCTGCCGATCAACCAATGGCTGAACTTGTCACATACTGCCCATTTCAAGGCAAGAAATTCAAGCCGATGTGCAGGGTAGTTCAACTGGGAGCGAGAGAGGGTCCTACTTGCAAAGGCGACTGGTCTGGCCACTCTGTCACCAGGCAACAGTTGTGACAGGACAGCTCCAATCCCATCGAAGGACGCGTCGACAGCCAATATGAACGGGGCATTGAAATCCGGGTGGGCCAGAGTGACACTTGTCATGAGATCATGCTTCAGAGTCTCAAAGGCGGTCTGGCATGCATCAGACCAATCAGCAGGCGATAGTTTCACATGACCTCCTTTCTTGACTGGCCTGCGACCTCTCTTGTGCTTGCGCTGAGCACCAGGTTCAGCTGTGAGCCTGAACAATGGTTTTGCTTTCGCAGAGCATGCTTCGATGAAACCTTGGTAGTACATTATCATCCCTAGAAACGACCTGATCTTGCTCGGGCAGGGTGTTCTCCCATCAGGTTCCATGAGGTCTGCGACCTGGACGTCATTTATCGCTCTCACCTTCTCAGGGTCTGTTTGAACACCATCCTCACTGATGAGATGCCCAAGAAACTTCACAGATCTTCTGAGGAAGAAGCACTTCTTGGGTGCAAGCTTAAGGTTGTGTTCTTTGAGGCGAGCAAACACCATCTGCAGACGGCGGAGTGCAATTTCCTCTGTAGGCGCAAACACCATCAGGTCATCCAGGTAACACAACAGGCTGGTGAAATTCTCGTCACCGAATATGGACATCATCATCCTCATAAATGTAGCCGGACTGTTACATAGGCCTTGAGGGAGACGGTTGTATTCATGAAGTCCAAAGGGCGACGAGAACGCAGTGTACTTCCTGTCATCAGGGTGCAAGGGGACGTTGTAAAAGCCTGATGTCAGGTCCATCGTAGAGAACAAGGCATTCCCACCGAGTGCAGCTAGAGCGTCAGCTTGATGTGGCAGAGGGTAGGCATCCTTCACAGTTCTTGCGTTAAGCCATCTGTAGTCGGTGCAGACCCTGAGGTCTCCATTCCTCTTCCATACGAGAACGAGTGGAGATGCATACTCGCTGTGCGACTTCTGAATAATGCTTCTTTCTTCCATCTCATTCAGAGTCGTTCTCAGTCTGTCGTACTGGCTTGGTGGTATGCGTCTGTAGGGCAGACGGAACGGCTTGTCATCGACAAGATGGATGCGATGCACAAACTCGGTAGCCTCTCCACAGTCCATCTTGTGTCGGGAGAAGATTGACTCGTTCTCCTCGATGAGATGAAGTAGCTTGTCTCTCCACTGCAGTGACACCTCACATGACTTCAGGTCAAGGTCTTGCAGTCCTAGAGCCTCCAGTGTACGCACCATGTCCTCTTCTGACCTCGGCTGCACATCTACGCCCCCTACACTCTGCATGTTGCACTTGACCTCATCTGCTTTGAGCAGGTCCTCTACTGCAATACAGGGAGACACATCTGCGATTTTGGCGTTCCTTCTCAGCACCACAGCTTTGTCCGTAGGATTGATCACTTTAACAGGCACCCATCGATCGCCCCAAAGTGGAGTAACCACTCTTCCAACAAGGATTTGCTTCGGTCTGGCCTTAGATTGGGTTGGCTCAACGACCACAGTGCTGCCAGCGGATATCACAGCTGACTCAGGTAACTTGCCCCAGACAAGGTGCTCGCTCTGTGGTTCCAGTGTTATGCAGCTCTTGGTTCGCACTGTTCCCACCTTGTCTGGAATGCAATCACCTCTCCATCTCACAGTGTTCGAAAGCAGTGACAGGAATTGGCGGTGGCCATCAGTCTGACCGATCTTGGGTGAGGTGACTAGTCTCCAATAGCTGTCAGTGCTCTTTACTTCAGTTAGAATGTGCTTAATGGCATTGCTGCCAAGGATCATCTGTTCTGTCTGGCCAGGAACAACCATCGCTGGAACGATCATTCTGCATCCGTAAACAGTGACATCAAGGTCGTATATGTTTTTCGGGGAAACGCGGTGTCCACCGCAGCCTATAATGACATAATCTTCAGCTGTGACACTTCTCATTTCAGGGCATTGCTGCAGCAGGGACTCGACAGAAGACTCACTTATTGTACACGCCATCGAACCGCTGTCTAACAGGGCCTTGAAAGTGGGGCCATCCTTCACTGTTACAGGCGTGTAGAACAGGCTGTCAGTCTCTGCTATTCTCTGGGATCCCTGAAAGATCAATTTCTTGGATGAGGGTATCGTACTGCTGTAAAACTCATAGAGAGACTCATTATCTTGTGTGTCGGGTTCCGCGATACTGGTGGGAGGCTCAATTGGTTGATCTGCACAGCCCTCCCCTAGGTGCAGACCTGTCAGTTTTCCTGAAGTCCGGGAACAGCCCTTTTCACTGGACAGTCACGGCGTGAATGGCCTGGAGCGTGGCATTGAAAGCAAAGCCTCTTCTCCCGGCAATGAGAGAGAGCGGTGTGGTTAACATCTCTGCAAATAATGCATAGCTTGTCAGTGAAACCTTCAATCCTGTCAGCAGGTCGCCTGGGTGTAGCTCGTCTCTGCACTTGTTCAGAGGATCCACGCAGCAAGACCTTCTCCAACATGCTCATCACCTCTGCTAGGGGGACATATTGTGGGCCTTGTGTCTGAGGAGGCTCGTGACTGTTGTGGGCAGGGACTGGGCTACTGCTCACCTCTGCTCTGTGCACAGCAATGTCCATCTTCTTCACAGGGTGCACTGGTGAACTCCCTTTGCAACTCATCTCGGTGTGGTACTCATTCAGCACCTCCTGTACCTCACACGCTGACCACCTGTCAACAGTTTTGGATCTGAAGGTGAGGGCGAGGTCTCTGCAGGGACAGTTTCTAATAAACATGCGAGTCACCTCTATTTCAGGGTTGTCCATCGTTTTACCCTGCTCCTTTAGGCAGTCAGTGGCAAGGTCAGCTGCTCTATTCAGTCTCAACCAGTAGTCATAGGGGTCTTCCTGGTCTTTGGGCAAAGTCGAGTAAAAGTCGGCTAAGGGCATAGCTGAGTACTTAGTACAACTAAAGTGTTTTCTGAGAAGACCATAAATCATGTCAGGGTGAGTGTGCATGTCAATGTTGCTGTTTCTAATGCCAAATCGTACAACATCCTTAGCCTTTCCCCTCAGATGCATAAGTATTTCCTCAGCCTGCTCTTCAACCCTTACATTACTCTTCTTAATGAATGCTCTCATCAGATCTTCAGATCTTCCCAGTCACGCACTGAGATTGAGTCTGAGCCATCACCTACATAAGACGGCGGTTCTCTAACCTTTCTCTGCGTAATAACTTGAACCTGTGACACATCAGACACAAGACTGGGTCGATTCAATGCGCTCGCTACCTCTGGTGTGGTAGTAGAACTGGGAGCAGCTGTGCTGTGTGACTGTATGCGTGACATGATGCTGTCAGCTAACTGGTGCCCCATCTCTTGAATGACAGTCCTCATCTGATCAGCTACACACCCAGAACTGTCAACTGTAGGATTTGGTGTAGATGTGACCTGAGGTATAGGTGGGCTTGTGTGATGGCTAGCTGCACTAGGTACTTCCTCCAATAAGGGTATACCAACACCTGGAGTAAGACTATCAATAGAGAAAGGGATGGGAGTGAGCATACCTCTGCCCCTACCAACACTGGCCGGTGTGCTAAACTGGAAGTGATTACTCTGAGTAGACATATTTCAAAAGTGTTTGACACAAAACAGTATATATAGTCTTCCACAGAATGCGAAATCACCAAAATAAAATCATCAAACAATTCAAAATGACAAAACAAAATAAAATATCAGCATCTTGTGCTAGACGTGACTGGTATGGCACACAAAACCCTGTGTCACCGTGACACACTGTACCGTGCACAGTAATTAGCTTCACTGTAATGCTACTCGTGTAAACTGTGACCACAAATACTGTGAACTGAGGGCCTCATGAAGCGATGTGGCAGGCAGGATGGTCACCGGTTCGATGAGCTTGATTGAAGTCTCGGGTCACGGCACCAATGTAACAGTTGTGGACCCGTCCCACCAAGAACACACACAGAGGCCCTGGTTGGATGATGTGGCTCTTTACTTCAGGTAGCTGCAATGGTTGGTTCAAACATAAAAAAGGAAATTAGCTCCTCCACTGGCTCTGACTTCGCATAGCAGAGAGCTAGAAGACTGCTAAGTACAAAACATATATAGATTTTACATGAAATACATTCCAATTCCAAGACCTTTAACAAAAGTTAACAAGAGATGATCGTATAGTGGTTTTAACATTAATGCTTTGCAATGAATTCAATACAATCTTATTTTACTTGTTTTTAACCTGCATCATCCTATTATTTTATAAAGAAATGAATAGAGAACATACCAACATATTGAAGGTAACAAAAATTAATAAATAATTGCCTTACATCACCACCTGGTGGTGAATAGAAAATAGAGCGGGCAAGCACGTTGCTGCCTTAAAGAACGTGGCGGCTAATATGCATTCGTTAACTTAAGCCTTAAGATACAGAACACTGTGCAACAACAATTACCTGCAATGGTTGGTTCAAACATAAAAAAGGAAATTAGCTCCTCCACTGGCTCTGACTTCTATAAGGGAAATAATAATGAATTTGGTTACAAAATTAGTAGGGCCTAGCCTACTACTAGCCTACCAACCTAACGTGGCGCGATTACATGCAGCTTACAACTAACGTGGTGCGATTACATGCAAAATGAAAATGCACCAACGTAATAGCCTGTCAACTACTGTTGCATATTGCCTAAGATGAGAAACGAACAGTGGATTCCTAAGTTAACTTGAAGGTAGAATATGATATTTTTTGCAGAGAAGCACTGGAACGTGACTTACCGCATAGCAGAGAGCTAGAAGACTGCTAAGGGCATCCGGTTTCCGTTCACGTTTATAGACTTTAAACGTACCAGTAGATGGCGCTAACTGAACCTCTCATTGCAGGACAAACAATACAAAGACTATAATACATACTTTAGCAGGAATTTCACAATTAAACACTAAGTACTTATTCAACCTGTTACATGTGTATAGTAGACCAAGGAGTCTAGTTTATGTGTGTAAAGTAGACCAAGGAGTCTAGTTTATGTGTGTAAAGTAGACCAAGGAGTCTAGTTTATGTGTGTATAGTAGACCAAGGAGTCTAGTTTATGTGTGTATAGTAGACCAAGGAATCTAGTTTATGTGTGTAAAGTAGACCAAGGAGTCTAGTTTATGTGTGTATAGTAGACCAAGGAGTCTAGTTTATGTGTGTATAGTAGACCAAGGAGTCTAGTTTATGTGTGTATAGTAGACCAAGGAGTCTAGTTTATGTGTGTATAGTAGACCAAGGAGTCTAGTTTGTGTGTATAGTAGACCAAGGAGTCTAGTTTATGTGTATAGTAGACCAAGGAGTCTAGTTTATGTGTGTATAGTAGACCAAGGAGTGTAGTTTATGTGTGTATAGTAGACCAAGGAGTGTAGTTTGTGTGTGTATAGTAGACCAAGGAGTCTAGTTTATGTGTGTATAGTAGACCAAGGAGTCTAGTTTATGTGTGTATAGTAGACCAAGGAGTCTAGTTTATGTGTATAGTAGACCAAGGAGTCTAGTTTATGTGTGTATAGTAGACCAAGGAGTCTAGTTTATGTGTGTATAGTAGACCAAGGAGTCTAGTTTATGTGTGTATAGTAGACCAAGGAGTCTAGTTTATGTGTGTATAGTAGACCAAGGAGTCTAGTTTATGTGTATAGTAGACCAAGGAGTCTAGTTTATGTGTGTATAGTAGACCAAGGAGTCTAGTTTATGTGTGTATAGTAGACCAAGGAGTCTAGTTTATGTGTATATAGTAGACCATGGAGTCTAGTTTATGTGTGTATAGTAGACCAAGGAGTGTAGTTTATGTGTGTATAGTAGACCAAGGAGTGTAGTTTATGTGTGTATAGTAGACCAAGGAGTGTAGTTTATGTGTATAGTAGACCAAGGAGTCTAGTTTATGTGTGTATAGTAGACCAAGGAGTGTAGTTTATGTGTGTATAGTAGACCAAGGAGTGTAGTTTATGTGTGTATAGTAGACCAAGGAGTGTAGTTTATGTGTATAGTAGAAAAGGAGTCTAGTTTATGTGTGTATAGTAGACCAAGGAGTCTAGTTTATGTGTGTATAGTAGACCAAGGAGTGTAGTTTATGTGTGTATAGTAGACCAAGGAGTGTAGTTTATGTGTGTATAGTAGACCAAGGAGTGTAGTTTATGTGTGTATAGTAGACCAAGGAGTCTAGTTTATGTGTGTATAGTAGACCAAGGAGTCTAGTTTATGTGTATAGTAGACCAAGGAGTCTAGTTTATGTGTGTATAGTAGACCAAGGAGTGTAGTTTATGTGTGTATAGTAGACCAAGGAGTCTAGTTTGTGTGTGTATAGTAGACCAAGGAGTCTAGTTTATGTGTGTATAGTAGACCAAGGAGTCTAGTTTATGTGTGTATAGTAGACCAAGGAGTCTAGTTTATGTGTATAGTAGACCAAGGAGTCTATTTTATGTGTGTATAGTAGACCAAGGAGTCTAGTTTATGTGTGTATAGTAGACCAAGGAGTCTAGTTTATGTGTGTAAAGTAGACCAAGGAGTCTAGTTTATGTGTGTAAAGTAGACCAAGGAGTGTAGTTTATGTGTGTATAGTAGACCAAGGAGTCTAGTTTATGTGTGTATAGTAGACCAAGGAGTGTAGTTTATGTGTGTATAGTAGACCAAGGAGTGTAGTTTATGTGTGTATAGTAGACCAAGGAGTCTAGTTTATGTGTGTATAGTAGACCAAGGAGTGTAGTTTATGTGTATAGTAGACCAAGGAGTCTAGTTTATGTGTGTATAGTAGACCAAGGAGTCTAGTTTATGTGTGTATAGTAGACCAAGGAGTGTAGTTTATGTGTGTATAGTAGACCAAGGAGTCTAGTTTATGTGTGTATAGTAGACCAAGGAGTCTAGTTTATGTGTGTATAGTAGACCAAGGAGTCTAGTTTATGTGTGTATAGTAGACCAAGGAGTCTAGTTTATGTGTATAGTAGACCAAGGAGTCTAGTTTATGTGTATAGTAGACCAAGGAGTCTAGTTTATGTGTGTATAGTAGACCAAGGAGTCTAGTTTATGTGTGTATAGTAGACCAAGGAGTCTAGTTTGTGTGTGTATAGTAGACCAAGGAGTCTAGTTTATGTGTGTATAGTAGACCAAGGAGTCTAGTTTATGTGTGTATAGTAGACCAAGGAGTCTAGTTTATGTGTATAGTAGACCAAGGAGTCTAGTTTATGTGTGTATAGTAGACCAAGGAGTCTAGTTTATGTGTGTATAGTAGACCAAGGAGTCTAGTTTATGTGTGTAAAGTAGACCAAGGAGTCTAGTTTATGTGTGTATAGTAGACCAAGGAGTCTAGTTTATGTGTGTAAAGTAGAACAAGGAGTCTAGTTTATGTGTGTAAAGTAGACCAAGGAGTCTAGTTTATGTGTGTATAGTAGACCAAGGAGTCTAGTTTATGTGTGTATAGTAGACCAAGGAGTCTAGTTTATGTGTGTAAAGTAGACCAAGGAGTCTAGTTTATGTGTGTATAGTAGACCAAGGAGTCTAGTTTATGTGTATAGTAGACCAAGGAGTCTAGTTTATGTGTATAGTAGACCAAGGAGTCTAGTTTATGTGTGTATAGTAGACCAAGGAGTCTAGTTTATGTGTGTATATAAACTAGACTAAGACTAGGCAAACTTGAATTGCCCTGTGGCTGAAATGTGCTATATAAATAAACTTGCCTTGCCTTGCCTTGTATAGTAGACCAAGGAGTGTAGTTTATGTGTGTATAGTAGACCAAGGAGTCTAGTTTATGTGTGTATAGTAGACCAAGGAGTCTAGTTTGTGTGTGTATAGTAGACCAAGGAGTCTAGTTTATGTGTGTATAGTAGACCAAGGAGTCTAGTTTGTGTGTATAGTAGACCAAGGAGTCTAGTTTATGTGTATAGTAGACCAAGGAGTCTAGTTTATGTGTGTATAGTAGACCAAGGAGTCTAGTTTATGTGTGTATAGTAGACCAAGGAGTCTAGTTTATGTGTGTATAGTAGACCAAGGAGTCTAGTTTATGTGTGTATAGTAGACCAAGGAGTCTAGTTTATGTGTGTATAGTAGACCAAGGAGTCTAGTTTATGTGTGTATAGTAGACCAAGGAGTCTAGTTTATGTGTGTATAGTAGACCAAGAAGTCTAGTTTATGTGTGTATAGTAGACCAAGGAGTCTAGTTTATGTGTGTATAGTAGACCAAGGAGTCTAGTTTATGTGTATAGTAGACCAAGGAGTCTAGTTTATGTGTATAGTAGACCAAGGAGTCTAGTTTATGTGTATAGTAGACCAAGGAGTCTAGTTTATGTGTGTATAGTAGACCAAGGAGTCTAGTTTATGTGTGTATAGTAGACCAAGGAGTGTAGTTTATGTGTGTATAGTAGACCAAGGAGTCTAGTTTATGTGTGTATAGTAGACCAAGGAATCTAGTTTATGTGTGTATAGTAGACCAAGGAGTCTAGTTTATGTGTGTATAGTAGACCAAGGAGTCTAGTTTATGTGTATAGTAGACCAAGGAGTCTAGTTTATGTGTGTATAGTAGACCAAGGAGTCTAGTTTATGTGTGTAAAGTAGACCAAGGAGTCTAGTTTATGTGTGTAAAGTAGACCAAGGAGTCTAGTTTATGTGTGTATAGTAGACCAAGGAGTCTAGTTTATGTGTGTATAGTAGACCAAGGAGTGTAGTTTATGTGTGTATAGTAGACCAAGGAGTGTAGTTTATGTGTATAGTAGACCAAGGAGTCTAGTTTATGTGTGTATAGTAGACCAAGGAGTCTAGTTTATGTGTGTATAGTAGACCAAGGAGTGTAGTTTATGTGTGTATAGTAGACCAAGGAGTCTAGTTTATGTGTGTATAGTAGACCAAGGAGTCTAGTTTATGTGTGTATAGTAGACCAAGGAGTCTAGTTTATGTGTGTATAGTAGACCAAGGAGTCTAGTTTATGTGTATAGTAGACCAAGGAGTCTAGTTTATGTGTATAGTAGACCAAGGAGTCTAGTTTATGTGTGTATAGTAGACCAAGGAGTCTAGTTTATGTGTGTATAGTAGACCAAGGAGTCTAGTTTGTGTGTGTATAGTAGACCAAGGAGTCTAGTTTATGTGTGTATAGTAGACCAAGGAGTCTAGTTTATGTGTGTATAGTAGACCAAGGAGTCTAGTTTATGTGTATAGTAGACCAAGGAGTCTAGTTTATGTGTGTATAGTAGACCAAGGAGTCTAGTTTATGTGTGTGTAGTAGACCAAGGAGTCTAGTTTATGTGTGTAAAGTAGACCAAGGAGTCTAGTTTATGTGTGTATAGTAGACCAAGGAGTCTAGTTTATGTGTGTAAAGTAGACCAAGGAGTCTAGTTTATGTGTGTAAAGTAGACCAAGGAGTCTAGTTTATGTGTGTATAGTAGACCAAGGAGTCTAGTTTATGTGTGTATAGTAGACCAAGGAGTCTAGTTTATGTGTGTAAAGTAGACCAAGGAGTCTAGTTTATGTGTGTATAGTAGACCAAGGAGTCTAGTTTATGTGTATAGTAGACCAAGGAGTCTAGTGTATGTGTATAGTAGACCAAGGAGTCTAGTTTATGTGTGTATAGTAGACCAAGGAGTCTAGTTTATGTGTGTATAGTAGACCAAGGAGTGTAGTTTATGTGTGTATAGTAGACCAAGGAGTCTAGTTTATGTGTGTATAGTAGACCAAGGAGTCTAGTTTGTGTGTGTATAGTAGACCAAGGAGTCTAGTTTATGTGTGTATAGTAGACCAAGGAGTCTAGTTTGTGTGTATAGTAGACCAAGGAGTCTAGTTTATGTGTATAGTAGACCAAGGAGTCTAGTTTATGTGTGTATAGTAGACCAAGGAGTCTAGTTTATGTGTGTATAGTAGACCAAGGAGTCTAGTTTATGTGTGTATAGTAGACCAAGGAGTCTAGTTTATGTGTGTATAGTAGACCAAGGAGTCTAGTTTATGTGTGTATAGTAGACCAAGGAGTCTAGTTTATGTGTGTATAGTAGACCAAGAAGTCTAGTTTATGTGTGTATAGTAGACCAAGGAGTCTAGTTTATGTGTGTATAGTAGACCAAGGAGTCTAGTTTATGTGTATAGTAGACCAAGGAGTCTAGTTTATGTGTATAGTAGACCAAGGAGTCTAGTTTATGTGTGTATAGTAGACCAAGGAGTCTAGTTTATGTGTGTATAGTAGACCAAGGAGTCTAGTTTATGTGTGTATAGTAGACCAAGGAGTCTAGTTTATGTGTGTAGACCAAGGAGTGTAGTTTATGTGTGTATAGTAGACCAAGGAGTCTAGTTTATGTGTGTATAGTAGACCAAGGAGTCTAGTTTATGTGTGTATAGTAGACCAAGGAGTCTAGTTTATGTGTGTATAGTAGACCAAGGAGTCTAGTTTATGTGTATAGTAGACCAAGGAGTCTAGTTTATGTGTGTATAGTAGACCAAGGAGTCTAGTTTATGTGTGTATAGTAGACTAAGGAGTCTAGTTTATGTGTGTATAGTAGACCAAGGGGTCTAGTTTATGTGTGTATAGTAGACCAAGGAGTCTAGTTTATGTGTATAGTAGACCAAGGAGTCTAGTTTATGTGTGTATAGTAGACCAAGGAGTCTAGTTTATGTGTGTATAGTAGACCAAGGAGTCTAGTTTATGTGTATAGTAGACCAAGGAGTCTAGTTTATGTGTGTATAGTAGACCAAGGAGTCTAGTTTATGTGTGTATAGTAGACCAAGGAGTCTAGTTTATGTGTATAGTAGACCAAGGAGTCTAGTTTATGTGTGTATAGTAGACCAAGGAGTCTAGTTTGTGTGTGTATAGTAGACCAAGGAGTCTAGTTTATGTGTATAGTAGACCAAGGAGTCTAGTTTATGTGTGTATAGTAGACCAAGGAGTCTAGTTTATGTGTGTATAGTAGACCAAGGAGTCTAGTTTATGTGTGTATAGTAGACCAAGGAGTCTAGTTTATGTGTGTATAGTAGACCAAGGAGTCTAGTTTATGTGTATAGTAGACCAAGGAGTCTAGTTTATGTGTGTATAGTAGACCAAGGAGTCTAGTTTATGTGTGTATAGTAGACCAAGGAGTCTAGTTTGTGTGTGTATAGTAGACCAAGGAGTCTAGTTTATGTGTGTATAGTAGATCAAGGAGTCTAGTTTATGTGTGTATAGTAGACCAAGGAGTCTAGTTTATGTGTGTATAGTAGACCAAGGAGTCTAGTTTATGTGTGTATAGTAGACCAAGGAGTCTAGTTTGTGTGTGTATAGTAGACCAAGGAGTCTAGTTTATGTGTATAGTAGACCAAGGAGTCTAGTTTATGTGTGTATAGTAGACCAAGGAGTCTAGTTTATGTGTGTATAGTAGACCAAGGAGTCTAGTTTATGTGTATAGTAGACCAAGGAGTCTAGTTTATGTGTGTATAGTAGACCAAGGAGTCTAGTTTATGTGTATAGTAGACCAAGGAGTCTAGTTTATGTGTATAGTAGACCAAGGAGTCTAGTTTATGTGTATAGTAGACCAAGGAGTCTAGTTTATGTGTGTATAGTAGACCAAGGAGTCTAGTTTATGTGTGTATAGTAGACCAAGGAGTCTAGTTTATGTGTATAGTAGACCAAGGAGTCTAGTTTATGTGTGTATAGTAGACCAAGGAGTGTAGTTTATGTGTGTATAGTAGACCAAGGAGTCTAGTTTATGTGTGTATAGTAGACCAAGGAGTCTGGTTTATGTGTATAGTAGACCAAGGAGTCTAGTTTATGTGTATAGTAGACCAAGGAGTCTAGTTTATGTGTATAGTAGACCAAGGAGTCTAGTTTATGTGTGTATAGTAGACCAAGGAGTCTAGTTTATGTGTGTATAGTAGACCAAGGAGTCTAGTTTATGTGTGTATAGTAGACCAAGGCGGTGCAATAACTTTCACTATCAAGTAAGTACTGTAAACAGCCCTTGTTTTAAAGGGTAATGAACATTCAATCACAGTGCCCTTATCATTTATTCAACTGAACTCTTGAATAATGGATACTACTGTATATATATATATATATACACACATACTTTTGGGTGTCATATCAAAGGGTGTGCACACTTGTGTACATGATATTTTACATTTTGATTTTTAATAAATTAGCACAAATGTCTAAAAACCTGTTTTCACTTTGTCATTATGGGCTATTTTGTGTAGAATTTTGAGACGAAAAATGAACTCAATCTATTGTAGAATAATAAATAAGTCTGTAATGTAATAAAACATGGAGCTGGTCCTGTACATTACATACTCGAGCTTACCATACGTTCGATGAACATCCTGTAAAGTGTCTGTGTGTGTGTGTGTGTGAGAGAGAGAGAGAGAGAGAGAGAGAGAGAGAAACTGTTTGTACTGCTGCCATTCTTGGCAAGGTCACTCTGGAAAATTAGATTTTAATGTCAATGGATTAATGAATCAGGCCAGGTCCAGGCTGGCTTGTTTCTGTGCAGGACTGGTAGGATGGAAGCTAGTCATGCCACTGAAATAGCTGTGATTTGAAATGGCATGAAATAATGTCTGATAAATAAAGATGGGTCTTGTCGCCTGGACACATCAGTTCCAATGCTTCCAATGCTAATCCAGCACAATGAGAGCGGGATAGCCAGTTAGCTCATGGACTCACAACAACTAGCAGCAGCTTCCATAACATTAATGGTAGCGGTCAGTGGCTAAAGCAGTTACACTGATGATTCCTGTAACGTTAGCTATTTTGCTGCCATTGGTTCAACTTCTGTTTCTGGACAAAGGTAAGGGATAAAAAGATAGGAGTGAAAGGATGAATGTGTGGAGGTTTGGGTTATAGTCCCATAATCCCCACCGAGGCCTTGAGTCCTATGCTCTCACCACTACTCTACTTGTGCAGTAGAGATCGGCGGGTGGGTTTTGGTGTCGTTCTTCCAGTCCCTAGTGTGGGTTGGGGTTAGAATATGGGTTGGGGTTGGGACAGGATCTGACCTATAAGGCAAGGGGTAAAGGTTGGAATGAAAGGATGAACATGTGGAGGTTTGGGGTATAGTCCCATAAAGTCATCCCCACTGGGGCCTTGAACCTCCGTCTCCCGGGGATTGGGTGTTTGTGCGATGAAGTATTCATAAAGCATACCATAACATTTTTAGCAATTTAATTTCATGCACAAGGAATAAGCTAATTGATGCACCCAATCAGCAATTTTATTTTGAGAGGTTTCAGACAATATTCAATAGAACTACAACGCCAAATCCAATTTGGATCAAATCACTTCCTGATGATGATGTGGGAGGAGTATGCAGTTGGGTGAATTTGAGACTCCTTTCCCATCGTAGAGAGCTGATGTTGAGTAATGGTCATTAATATCTTCTAAAAGCCATGTTTAGAGGGCTCATGTGGGGCAATTGACCATTTTCATTCATTATTAGGAAGTGATTTGGTCCAAATCAGATTAGGGGTTGTAATACTATTGAATATTATTTGAATCATCTCAAAATAAAACGGCAGATTTGGGTACAATCAATTGTGTCATGGCCGGTTGATCTGACATGAACGGAATTAGAAACGCGTCGGTAAACTCTCACTTCTTCAAACGTTTCTAACTAAGTCCGGCTGAATCACTCTCTTCTCTTCTTGGAAGTGACGTGCACAGGGTTAAGAATAGAGATGGGGCTTAGGCTCCTCCCACAAGGCTAGTCCTCCCAGCAGCGGCCTGGGGCTCCATGGGCTGCATGTCCTCCCCTCTCTCTCTCCTGTCACTCTTCTCACTGTCCTGTCCCATGTCCTCCCCTCTCTCTCTCCTGTCACTCTTCTCACTGTCCTGTCCCATGTCCTCCCCTCTCTCTCTCCTGTCACTCTTCTCACTGTCCTGTCCCATGTCCTCCCCTCTCTCTCTCCTGTCACTCTTCTCACTGTCCTGTCCCATGTCCTCCCCTCTCTCTCTCCTGTCACTCTTCTCACTGTCCTGTCCCATGTCCTCCCCTCTCTCTCTCCCACACCTCTCCTGTCACTCTTCTCACTGTCCTGTCCCATGTCCTCCCCTCTCTCTCTCCTGTCACTCTTCTCACTGTCCTGTCCCATGTCCTCCCCTCTCTCTCTCCCACACCTCCTGTCACTCTTCTCACTGTCCTGTCCCATGTCCTCCCCTCTCTCTCTCCCACACCTCCTGTCACTCTTCTCACTGTCCTGTCCCATGTCCTCCCCTCTCTCTCTCCTGTCACTCTTCTCACTGTCCTGTCCCATGTCCTCCCCTCTCTCTCTCCCACACCTCTCCTGTCACTCTTCTCACTGTCCTATCCTAGCAATGTCCTCACTAGAAAGGGTGCTCAGAGAGCACATTAATGCATCTTGTTGGTGTAACTCGGTTGAAATGGTTAAAGTCACACCTCAGTTTATAGCTTACCACAGGATCCAGGCTAAGAAAATGTAGGCCTAATTTTTCCTAATAGTGAATGAGAATCAGATATTATTTTGGTTTACATGCATAGAAAGATGTTTGCTTAAACAATAAAGAAATAAAGTTGATATCTATCTAAAGCTCATTTGACGCTTCATTGGTCTGGATTCAAACCCCGGTCTACAGACTACTACTGCAACAGCTTGAAACCCCGGTCTATAGACTACTACTGCAACAGCTTGAAACCATGGTCTACAGACTACTACTGCAACAGCTTGAAACCCCGGTCTACAGACTACTACTGCAACAGCTTGAAACCCCGGTCTACAGACTACTACTGCAACAGCTTGAAACCATGGTCTACAGACTACTACTGCAACAGCTTGAAAGAGAGGGAAAAAGAGGGAAAAAAAGGGAAAAGGAGATTTTTATGGCCTCATCCTCCATCACCAAAGTTTTTAAATGTTGATGTATACAGTATCATAAATTATTTTAAATACCTTATACAACCTGTAGCTTAGCGTGCAGCCAGGTTATGGGTTACTGTTTATTTCAGATATTACTCTACATTTCAACTAGCCCTTCTCAGTCCCGTTGTCGCATTCCGCTCGCTCATGCCAGACAACAGTCCTTTGCTGGTCCATTCACTTTGCCGTCAAAATAAATCGGTGTCGGCCTAGTTAGGAGAGGCGTTCATATTTACAAGTGTCAGATAAACATGAAACTTCACTTACCTAAGCAAACCGGTCTATTTTAACAAATGCTGGGTTTTGAAGCCTTGACGCTACCAATAAATAACTTATTTAGACGCGTTCTGTCCTAGTGAAATTATTTTCCCGAGGTAGTCTTCTTCTGTGGTGGTGGCGGTGCTTTGAAGCTTCAACCCAGCATTTGTTAAAATAGACACTTTTGCTTAGATAAGTGAAGTTTCATGTTTATCTGACACTTGTAAATATGAGCGCCTCTCCTAACAGCCGACACAAAAATCAAAAGCTAACTTGATTTTTTTGCATTTGCACATGTAGTTGATTGTGAATAGTAGCCTACATTTCACCAAGTTCTGATTATCCTTTGCATGCATTGTAAGTATGAATGCTTACTTGAGCATAGAACAGCACATATTTTGTTACCTCCTGGAAATCCTTTACTAGTCAACCTCATTTCCTTTTTCAGCGTAGTGCAGTAGATCGTTGCAAAAGAGCTCTTTCCCAGAAGTAGCAGCAGTGTAATGAGGCTTCCTGTGGGCCTGGCGTCTAGCTCTGTAGAGGCCGGAGCAGATCTCCAACGCAGAAACAACTCTCAAAACTATACATTACAAATGTGTTGAGTATATTTGCAACTAACCAGCTTCACTTGAGACAATATTCAATAATAAATGCACTAGGCTATAATAAATGCATACGTGCCACCAAGTGTGTGCATATGCCAAACAGTAATGCAAGCTATGTGTTGTGTGTATCCTCTAGGTTCACAACATTTGCTAACCAGATTTGTGCTGACCCCTCTCAGGCCTGGTTGACCAATAATATGACTATGATTGGTAGCAGGTTGACCCCTGAATGACAACAGTGATGTCATCGTCTAGCCCCGGGGATTTCAACCGGTGGTCCGCGGCCCCCTGGTGGTCCGCGAGAGCATTGCATGCGGTCTGTGACAATATTTTATTTTCTTATTATTTTTTTTATCCATTTACTCATTTATTAATTCATGTTCATTTCCATTCATGATTTCTTGTTTGTGAATAATCAAATGCATCCAAATATGTCCAATTTAGTGCAGTTGACTCAATTACAAATAGCGATGATTCTTGGTAGCCTGTGTGTGCGCTGCCAATTAGCCTACAATAGAATCTGTCACCAACTGGTCCCATCTAAAAATAAAAAATAAAAACCGAGGTCCATCCATTTCTAGAATCTGGGACAAATAAGTTTGAGAAAGGCTGGTTTATGCCCAATGCTTTTTGGTGTCTTTGGAATAATGGTTACTGTAACCCCACAGCTAAGCAAGTAGGTGTTTGTGCTGTGAAATTGTGAAATGAGCAGGTCTGTAGCTAATAAAAACGGTCCTATCACTGTGGGTAGGTGCGCCACGCCTGCGCCTGGCAAAAAAGTGTCCCTCATTTGGGAGTGAGAAAGTTGTCAACCCTCATCTCAGCCCTTGTCCCCACCCCCCAAAACAGTGGTCCGCAGCCTGCTTCAGGGTGGTGGTCCCTGGGACAAACCCCTGGTCTAGCCCTTCCTCCCAGACCGGACAACTGCTTGTCTGAGCGCTTTAGAGTAATGCAAGGTTCTTTTTTTTGGTTTCTTTGCTTATTAGTGCATCCTTTTTTAATAAATGTGATCTTTTGAAGAGCAACTTTGTTCAAATGTATTCAGATATGAAACCAGTGTAGGCCTATCCATTCAGTTGTAAAGAGATGAGGAAGGAGAGACGTTGGTGTCTTGTTTCCCACTTGAATCACAAAAAATGCAAATTACTCGGGGCTGTAGTTGATAGAGGTACCAACTCAATGCTGTCTCTCAGTCACAAAACACATCCGTATGGGAAAACGTACAGGGTTGTCTTGGTCCATGCACTGATCTCATAGCATTATAACATGAGATAAATCACATCTTAAAAGTCAGATTCGTGAGACTTGTGGGTGTTCTTTAGCCTTTTGAGACGTTATTATTCCCTTTGGACTGGAGCGGTGATCGGCGTACCTCTCTCTTCCTGGTGCGTCGCATGCCTGAAGAAGCTGTGCGTAAGAAGCTGTGCGTAAGGACGCAAAGGAGTGGCACGCACGGTTCATCAGCTGTGCCAGCGCGTCGCGTCATTTCTTCCAACACAACCCGCTCCTCCTCGCCGGCCCCGGTCCCGTTATAATATCCAGTTCTTCTTCACCGGAAACATTCCCGCCGCTCAGTGTGGAACAGGAGGCGTCATGAATGAAAAGAACAACCTGAATTTACCAAACTGAGCACAAGCCCCCGGATACGCTGCAAGGTAGGCTTTAGGCTCATTCAGAATAATTCGTCGTTTTGGTTATTGTCCCGATCACAAGCGCCAACTTCCTTTTTGAATACAGTGTGTTGGAAATATGAAAATAGCTATGAGAAAACAACACATGTTGATGGTAGAACATTGGTTTGGCTTGTAGGTCTTGTTTTGTTTTGAAACCCGAATTATATTCAATTTCAACAATTCATATTTAACTTCCCCTACACAATGAATGGCATTTATAGGCTGCAAAGCCAACTTCAAATGGGTTGGTGGACACATGGTGAGCATACAATTATTAATGAATTACTATTCACATCTGTGTTCTTGTTAATGATAACACCGCTCCCCTATATGGATTGCTATGGATGGACCAGGTTCATGTTCCATTGTTGAAGCCCCGCCTTCGAGTCTTGAGTTGCGGCTTTTCCACTGGCGTTCCCTGCTTGTCCAGAACGCACATTGATTTGTGCCATTGTGCCAACTGTCCAGCATTGTCTAGTTCTAATAGGCCATTCTCCTGCCTTGGCCACAGCGTCGGGGAGAGGTGGGCCTGGTGGAGGTGTTGCCGCGGTGATGGTGGTGGACCCAGGCGAGGGCCGTATGGACGGGACAGATGGCAGGGGGACCAGCGGGGACCTGCTGGGGCCAGAACCCAAAACCACCACTACCACAACTAGGACCAGAGCTGGCAGCGTCACCAAGAGGGAGACAACGTCCCACAATGGACTCCAGACTCCGACTGACCCCTCCCACTCCAGCCCGTCTGAAAGAGGGGTGGTGGTGGAGAGGCGGGCCGCTGCCATGGCAACCGCTGTGGCGAGAGCAGCGCCGGCGACTCCCAGGCCGCCGCTCCGCCGGCCCCTCAGCCTGGAGGTCACGCCTCAGCGCTCCCGGGGGGCGGAGCCAGACAGACGGGTCATGCAGCCCCCCTGGCGCAGCGCCGCCGCCCCGGCCCCGCCCCCGACCCGCAGCCTGACCAGCCCCAGCCTCGGACCCGGGGGCTGGATGCGCCGCAGTGAGAGCACCTGCACCGTCAACTCCTCTCTGGGCCTCCGGGCCACCAGGGGGGGCATGCGGCCGGCCACCTCCCTGCCTCACATCGCCCGGGGGGGGGGGTCTGCCGCCCCACTGCCCTCGCTACGCACCCCCCGCGGGGCCTGTCTGCTGGTGGCACTCCGGCCAATCAACCTGGACCAGGAAAGGCAGGCCTTCTTCCAGTCTGACTACAAGTACGAGCCCCAGTTTGAGTACGCTCAGCCGGAGCCCAGCAGTGTGCTGGAGAAGTACAGAGAGGGCTCGGGACTCTTCCTGTCACAGGTATGGCCAGATATTAGTGGGGAGGAATGAACTTGATTGGTCTGATATGATACAGTATATATGATACAGAGCTTGGTCAGGATGTCTGTGTGCAAAGCTCTCACTCTACCTGTCCTTGTCCATCTTGTTGTTCACTCGTAAAAAAAACAAAACAAGAAGAAGCACTTTAGATAGTGAAACAACTGTCTAGTTTAAAGTAAGAAACCGACTAGGAGTTATTTGACATAAAACGTCCAGGTATGTCCCTCTTCGTCCCTAGGCAGTAGGGATCATGGAGTGTGTCTTGTCTTCGTCCCTAGGCAGTAGGGATCATGGAGTGTGTCTTGTCTTCGTCCCTAGGCAGTAGGGATCATGGAGTGTGTCTTGAGGAAATTTGGCTCGTATGAGAACTTTGAGGAGGTGACGGGGGGAAGCGTGCTCCCCAAGAGCCGAGTTTGGGCAGCAGCACGCAAGTACCTGCAGAAAGAGGGCTGTGTTGGAGAGGTAAGTGTCTGTGTTGGTCTACGGTGTGTCGGTGAAGAGTGTTGGTCTACGGTGTGTCGGTGAAGAGTGTTGGTCTACGGTGTGTCGGTGAAGAGTGTTGGTCTACGGTGTGTCGGTGAAGAGTGTTGGTCTACGGTGTGTCGGTGAAGAGTGTTGGTCTACGGTGTGTCGGTGAAGAGTGTTGGTCTACAGTGTGTTGGTGAAGAGTGTTGGTCTACGGTGTGTTGGTGAAGAGTGTTGGTCTACGGTGTGTCGGTGAAGAGTGTTGGTCTACGGTGTGTCGGTGAAGAGTGTTGGTCTACGGTGTGTTGGTGAAGAGTGTTGGTCTACGGTGTGTTGGTGAAGAGTGTTGGTCTACGGTGTGTCGGTGAAGAGTGTTGGTCTACGGTGTGTTGGTGAAGAGTGTTGGTCTACGGTGTGTTGGTGAAGAGTGTTGGTCTACGGTGTGTCGGTGAAGAGTGTTGGTCTACGGTGTGTCGGTGAAGAGTGTATGATCCTCAGATTGTTTGAGGATATGATGATGTGTTGACTCTAGATGGTGGTGTGCAGTTCTGTTAAGATATGAAGTGTAGACTGTAGTTTGTGGTGTTTCTACAGTAGGAGAAGATGATATTAATGATGGTTGTGGTGTCTCTTGGTCCCAGGTGGGGGTGTGTGTGTACATGTCATGATGGTGATGATGGTCTGTGGGGGTGTGTTCACATGTCCTGATGGTGATGGTGTGTGTGTACATGTCCTGATGGTGATGGTGTGTGTGTACATGTCCTGATGGTGATGGTGTGTGTGTACATGTCCTGATGGTGATGGTGTGTGTGTACATGTCCTGATGGTGATGGTGTGTGTGTACATGTCCTGATGGTGTGTGTTGGTCCCAGGTGGTGGTGTGTGTTGGTCCCAGGTGGTGGTGGTGTGTGTGTACATGTCCTGATGGTGGTGGTGTGTGTGTACATGTCCTGATGGTGGTGGTGTGTGTTGGTCCCAGGTGGTGGTGGTGTGTGTGTACATGCCCTGATGGTGATGGTGTGTGTGTACATGTCCTGATGGTGTGTGTTGGTCCCAGGTGGTGGTGTGTGTTGGTCCCAGGTGGTGGTGTGTGTGTACATGTCCTGATGGTGGTGGTGTGTGTGTACATGTCCTGATGGTGGTGGTGTGTGTGTGTCCCAGGTGGTGGTGTGTGTGTACATGTCCTGATGGTGATGGTGTGTGTTGGTCCCAGGTGGTGGTGTGTGTGTACATGTCCTGATGGTGGTGGTGTGTGTGTGTCCCAGGTGGTGGTGTGTGTGTACATGTCCTGATGGTGGTGGTGTGTGTGTGTCCCAGGTGGTGGTGTGTCTGTCGGAGGAGCTTCTGTCTCAGGCGGTGATGATGGTGGAGAGCTGTCGGCCCACTCTGACCATCAACCTGTCCGGCGCACGGCAGCACTGGCTGGAGGGCATGCTCAGGCATGAGATAGGTATCTACGCAAGTACACTCCACACTACCACAGCACGCAAGTACACTCCACACTACCACAGCACGCAAGTACACTCCACACTACCACAGCACGCAAGTACACTCCACACTACCACAGCACGCAAGTACACTCCACACTACCACAGCACGCAAGTACACTACACACTACCACAGCACGCAAGTACACTCCACACTACCACAGCACGCAAGTACACTCCACACTACCACAGCACGCAAGTACACTCCACACTACCACAGCACGCAAGTACACTCCACACTACCACAGCACGCAAGTACACTCCACACTACCACAGCACGCAAGTACACTCCACACTACCACAGCACGCAAGTACACTACACATTACCACAGCACGCAAGTACACTACACACTACCACAGCACGCAAGTACACTCCACACTACCACAGCACGCAAGTACACTACACATTACCACAGCACGCAAGTACACTACACACTACCACAGCACGCAAGTACACTACACATTACCACAGCACGCAAGTACACTACATACTACCACAGAACGCAAGTACACTACACACTACCACAGCACGCAAGTACACTACACACTACCACAGCACGCAAGTACACTCCACACTACCACAGAACGCAAGTACACTACATACTACCACAGAACGCAAGTACACTACACACTACCACAGCACGCAAGTACACTACACATTACCACAGCACGCAAGTACACTACATACTACCACAGCACGCAAGTACACTACACACTACCACAGAACGCAAGTACACTACACACTACCACAGCACGCAAGTACACTACATACTACCACAGCACGCAAGTACACTACATACTACCACAGCACGCAAGTACACTACACATTACCACAGCACGCAAGTACACTCCACACTACCACAGCACGCAAGTACACTACATACTACCACAGCACGCAAGTACACTACACACTACCACAGCACGCAAGTACACTACACACTACCACAGCACGCAAGTACACTACACACTACCACCTTCATGTACTACAGTATGTCACGGATGTGTCACCAAAAATGTTATTGGTCCTTCTCATAAGTAAAGCCTTATGTAACATACAGTATATAGATACAACATACAGTATGTCACTTTTTCTTTTTCAAATCCCTAAATGGTGCAGGTAAATCAGCCTGCTGTACGTAGCTCGGGAGGTAGAGGCCGGCTGGGGATCCCTGGTTCTATCCCAGCTCCTGGCGTTGTGCCCAAGTGTCCTTGAGCGAGACACGGAACCCTCAAATCGCTCACGTTCGTCACGGTGGCACAGTACCTCGTACTGTCACCTCACAGCAAGAAGGTCTCTGGACCTCTGTGTGGAGTCTGCATGTTCTCCCTGTGTTCTCAAGAGTTTCCCCCACAAAGAACCCAATACGAAACACATGCAGAAGAACAGATGCTCTTCAGTCCGGTCCCTGACCAGAACCTGGACTGAGCACCTGGACTTGGTCTCCGGGCTCCATGAACGATGGCTGCCCACTGCTCCTGGCTGCCCCTGGAGGAGGACACTGACCAGGCTGCCCACTGCTCCTGGCTGCCCCTGGAGGAGGACACTGACCAGGCTGCCCACTGCTCCTGACTGCCCCTGGAGGAGGACACTGACCAGGCTGCCCACTGCTCCTGACTGCTCCTGGAGGAGGACACTGACCAGGCTGCCCACTGCTCCTGGAGGAGGACACTGACCAGGCTGCCCACTGCTCCTGGCTGCCCCTGGAGGAGGACACTGACCAGGCTGCCCACTGCTCCTGACTGCCCCTGGAGGAGGACACTGACCAGGCTGCCCACTGCTCCTGGCTGCCCCTGGAGGAGGACACTGACCAGGCTGCCCACTGCTCCTGGAGGAGGACACTGACCAGGCTGCCCACTGCTCCTGGAGGAGGACACTGACCAGGCTGCCCACTGCTCCTGACTGCCCCTGGAGGAGGACGGCTTGGATGGGAGAAATGCAGGGAACTATTTCCACCAGCGACCACCGAAGACGTGTGTGTGTTGTGTGTGTGTCTGTGTTGTGTGTGTCTGTGTGTGTGTTGTTTGTGTGTGTGTGTGTGTGTGTGTGTGTGTGTGTGTGTGTGTATGCTCTGTCGCCTTCACTCACGTGTGTGTGTGTCACGTGTGGCCAAATAAAGACCCTCAAGGTCCTCAAAAAAATGAATGTACCACAATAATTGAAGTGATATTTCAGCATGATATCAGAGCCGGTGGCTGTGATCTGATTGGCTGTGATCTGATCCAACTCTCAACACCATCATCATTTCTCTCCATTTAAAATCACATGACCTTTTTTTTCTTTAATCTCCTCCTTCAAATGCTGGGGTCACATTCCCAACCCGGATCCCTCACGCTCCCTCTCTCTCCGTCCTCAGGAACACACTACCTGCGGGGGGTGAACAACAACCTGCAGCCCTGGGCCACGCCCTCCGGCAGGAAGCAGCACGGCCTGCAGCCAGCCAATCCCACGGAAGAGGGCCTGGCCAGCCTGCACAGCGTGTTGCTACGGAAGCAGCCTCACCTGTGGCGCGCGGCGCTGCTGTATTACACCGTGTTCCACGCCGTCGGCCTGAGCTTCAGCCAGCTCTTCACACACATCGGACGCTTCGTCCAAGACCCCGCCGTGCGCTGGGAGTACTGCCTGCGCGCTAAGAGGGGCCAGACGGACACGTCTCAGCCAGGTCCACACACACACACACACACACACACACACACACACACACACACACACACACACACACAGAGACGGACGAACGCCACCTCACATATATTAGCCATGAAGGATTGTCATTATAGACAACCCAAAAATAACAAATACAGGAAATACTCTAGACACCCAAGCATGAATTTGTAGAGTGATCTTATTGTTTTGTGTGTGTGTGTGTGTGTGTGTGTGTGTGTGTGCGCGTGTGTGTGTGTGTTTCAGGCTGCTTCAGTAAAGATCAGGTTTACTTGGACGGAATCCTCAGGATTCTCCGTCATCGGAGGAACATCGACTTCAAGATGTTGAGCGCCTTGGGAAAGGTCTGTGTGTCCTCCATACATACAGTATGTATATAACCCATATTCACTTCACCATGACGATGAGAACGCTCCCAGCCCTCCCCCTGTCCCTTACAGGTGTCCTACGAGGACGTGGAGAGACTGCGTCCCCTGGCGGTCCTCCGGCGGACCAGAATCCCTCACTTCATGCAGGACCAGGAGCGTTACCTCCAGCATCTCGACCACATCGTGAGCGCCAACGAGCTGGACGACGCACAGCTGCAGGAGCTCCTGCCCTGACTCCCCGACACGCCTGCTACACACACACACACACACACACACACAACCCGGGAGCACACTGGACCTGTGCTCCAGCCATACCATCTGTAAAACACAGGACCTGTAGAACGTTCCAACACTCGGATCATATCTGAGTTGCGACCAAACAGTATTATGCCTCATTTTGAAGCAAAGACGGCTTCTCGGACTTAGATTGTCATATGGACTTTGGGCTCATACAGTAGCTGGAACATGTCTCCGTCTGCTGACCATATATACTCAGCCAGTATCTGTGTCCTGTGAGCGTCACCTTTGTCCAACGCATGCCTTCCCTCCAGCCCCAGCCTTGACTGACCACCAAGTTACCTCAATATCGCAATACTACAATATAGTAACTTGCATCGTCAACATGTACAGTAACATGCAACATGTACACTTCCGTGCACTTACATCATACCGCTGCATCAGCGCTTTGGCAGGACAACGCTCCTCTTTCACCCTTTTGAACTCTCATGTACTGTATTTATGCAAATATTTATTATTTGTAAGGTTCTTTTTGCTTTTTATCCAGAAAATAATGAAACAAATGTGTATGGCATTAGCTTTATATCTCCCTTTATATGGAGTGCTTAGTTTTTTGCCTTAGATTTTTCCGCTTTGATAAACTAAGGGCACCAAGGAGCTCTCCATCCAAAACCCAGGGACAATGACACCAAAACCCCCGTTAGAAACAAGTGCCAATGGACTCTAGTGTTACACATGCCTGAGTTGTGATCATCACATGACTCATATCTTGTGTTGATAATCAGACCATGATTGTGTTCCAGAGAGCGTCCTTGGTGGTCTTGGATGTGACGTAACTGCCCAAACATCCAACTACCAACCTTTACTGCTTATGCCTGTAAAGACGGAGCTGAATATAATGCGCTACCATGCCTTTCCAACATGCAGCCCAAGCTGGCCGGTCACCAGTGCTTCCTCATTCTTTAGCTTGTCAGGCAGGTGAGTGATTGGCTGAGGAGAGGAGAGGGAGGGGTGTTGTGCGTGTGCCTTAGGTGAGTTTGGCGCGCATCTGTTGTAGCTAGCTAGGATATATTTGTAGCCTTGCATTTGAACCTTGTCACTGTTTTGTGTCAGTATGAGCGTTTGTTTAGTGGCCAAGCCTCTGGTGAGTCAGAGATAAAGGACATTCACAACAGGATTTGCCCTGTTCTAAGGAAAATGAGCCTGGCTCAAACCAAAATAATAAATGTCAGACATTTTCACATTCAAAAAGTGTTAATCAATATATTTGACTATTTGCCTTTGAAAGAATTTAAATTGAAAGTGACTGTAATGAAGTTAAATATGTACCACATGACAAGCCAGCGCCCAAGTTGACCTAAACAAATGCCCCCACTTGTATAACATGAATGTTGCACACTCTGTTGTGGAAATCATCTGTGATTTCCAATTTATTTAATAAAACAACACTCCACAACTGGTGTCTATTCTCTGAAATGTAATGTGCTGAGAAAAACAAGGTATTGGTTCACACTGGTGAAGTAGATGAAGAGTTGGAACAGGCAACAGCAAGTCAATCGCATTCGCTTTGGTTTACTGACACCAACTGACAGTGGGCCTAGTAGCAGAAAAATGATGCATTCCTTTTGAGCCCCATTCTGAAAGCAAAGATAAACCTTGAATTAACCATGAATCCTGGAAAATCATTAATCACAAGCTAAAGTAAAACATACTTTCTTCTGCTCCTCCAGCAGATACAGGGTATCTCCAACTTACCTTCATTTTCAGGTAGTCCCTCTGCATCCTTCTTCATTAGATAACCTTTTCAAGATGTCACCCTTATAGAGGACCTTAATGTCTTTAAAGGAGTAGTAAAGGGAAAATGCATGTTTAGCCCTGTTTTAAGGTTACTTATGATCATGATTCAGATCAAAACGTTGACAAAACTAGCACTTTTGAGAAAGTCTGATAATTGCTCTACCACCATTTTGGTCATACAATGGATGTGGGTGGGCACCTTGAAAAATCATTCAAAAAACATGTTAAACTCTCAACTTCAAAGACAAGAAACTCACCGAGGTGTTAGTTGGCATTCTGACATATAATTCGCCATAAAGTAAGATTCTAGTTCATCTGGAAAGGCTTTTTTAAAAATATTTAGCATAGAACTATTTAGTCGCAGCACATATGTGTGTAAACTTCTGCAAACTAGGTAGCCTAGCAACATAAACAATAACAATAGCTACCGTAAGTAGTTCCGCTTCCTGAATCCCCTCTGCGGATTGATCTACACAACGGTCGCGTAAATACAAGTCAATGGATTTCATAAAATGATCAATAAAACCCCTACAGGATTCATACTTTGCAGCGAATTTGATGTCAGAACACCAACGGACACCAATTACCCCCTCGGTGAGCTTCTTGTCTTTGAAATTGAGAGTTTAACATGTTTTTGAATGACTTTTCAAGGTGCCCACCCACATCCATTGTATGACCTAAACGGTGGTAGAGCAATTATCAGACTTTCTCAAAAGTGCTAGTTTTGTCAACGTTTTGATCTGAACCATTGTATATGATCATAAGTTACCTTAAAACAGCGCTAAACATGCATTTTCCCTTTACTATTCTTAAGGTTTTCTTGGAAATAATGAAAGGTACAATTTCAGCATACTGAAAATAATTTGATATTAAGTAACATTTAGAAATATATGTTCTAAATAAATCTAGTTGGAGTTAATGTCTGTGGGCCTACTGCTGTGATGAGGCTGGCTGACACTTTAAAAGGTTCAAATCAACTAGACTGAAAGTAGCAAAAAGTAAATGAATATAAATATTTATTTTACATCGGATTGTCAAAATGCATATATGCTTTAAAGAAGGCTCTGCCTAATTCAAAGGTTCAGCATGTCTGTCCACTCCTCCATCTGAAGCCTCCAACACAAGTACAAGCTGCTGGCATGTGGCCAGCACATCTGCATACACGCAACAATGAGACATCCAGGTTCTTACTAAACAAGATTAACGGGAGGATATGTAGCTGATAATTAGTGCACTAACATGGATATGATTTGATCATCTGACCCTGGAGACCGTGACCTCTGAGGAGGTTCCTCCCGAGGCCCCTTCCACGTGACCTCTGACCCTGGAGACCGTGACCTCTGAGGAGGTTCCTCCCGAGGCCCCACCCATGTGACCTCCACTGAGATAGATCCTCAGGGCTCAGGGGTCTTCTAGAGCTGGACCCTCTAGATCCTCAGGGGTATTCTAGAGCTGGACCCTCCTAGATCCTCAGGGGTATTCTAGAGCTGGACCCTCCTAGATCCTCAGGGGTATTCTAGAGCTGGACCCTCCTAGATCCTCAGGGCTCAGGGGTATTCTAGAGCTGGACCCTCCTAGATCCTCAGGGGTATTCTAGATGTACAACGGTGTAGAAGATGAACAGCCCTGCATCACCTGGAGACTCCCCAACAGTAGAATATTGAAAACTATGACTTACCAGTCTGAATGGTGTCTATTGTGTTATTTATTCCCAGGTTATTTGAGGGTTGTGGGATTGGAGCTGAGTACACATGTCAGACTGTCAGGGTTTTGCCATTGTTTGTAAAAAAATAAAATAAAAGTTTAAAAATTAAATCCATTCAAAATGTCTTGAGGATTCCAATGGAAAATGCCGGCCCTTTCTCTCATTTTAACTGACCATTTTGTTACTCTTAATTTTGAATACTTCTCAGTCCATACAATGTGGTTTGAGTCAGATTGGAGTCCTAAATTGACCTATTTCACAGATGTACACAGTGATATGTTGTTGTACTTGATCAAAATGTTGGCTACAATGGAGAAACATCTTCTTAATAAAGCACTCATCAAAACAACATGCACACTCCTTTAAATAAAAATGGTTTATTCTCTTTCAATATAGTATTTGTTCTATCCATAGCAGAAAAGAGCCTCCATGCCACTCAGTGCTATTACCTGGAATATGATCTCAGGTCACCACAGCTTCGTACTGACTCACACACATCTTACAGCACAACACTGGCTTTATACTGATCCCACAACAGTCACTTTGCTCTTTTAAAACAGGGGGTTGAGGTGGGGAGGGGGGAGGGGCGGGGTTGAGGAGGCAAGTAACACGTCGAAGCTTGGATCCAATGCGTTTGGTTTGGGACTGAGCCGAGCAGCGCCGCAGTAGGGGGCCCCGGTTTGTGCAAGAAGATATTGGGGTTTGTATCAGAGTGTGTTTGTGTTTGTATGTTGCAAATTGACATCTCACTCCAGTATGGCTGTTGACTTGGAGGCAGCAGTTTCTGCCACGAAAGGGTCACAAGTTGAGGTAACAAAGGTTTTCCTGAAAGTAGAAGGAGGTCAGGAATCTGTGATCAACCCAAAAGCCGCACCTTCAGATTGAACAGGACTGGATAAGTTCAAACAATGTGTGGGTACAGTAGTTTCACCTTGCCCTCTGATAGGTGTGTGTGTGTGCGTGTGTGTGTGTGCATATTGATTGTGCAATTTCCCCCCAGCGATCAATAAGGTACACTAGTATCACCACCATTTACCTCCTCTCTGCTCATCATGTTGCATTGGAGCCACTTATTGCCTTTGTGCCATCTGTGTTGGAGTTTGATTGTTCCTTCAGCACTGGATCTGAGAGACAAAGTCACAATCATCCCAAGACAATCATCCCACTTCAACAACGGTAGAACAGAATGACCCTCCCCTCATACACACAGTATCACACACATTCTCAATCTGTGGGCAAGTCCTGAGACAGTGGAGACAGAAAGAGGGAATGTCCCAGGGAGGTCCGGACACAAAAGTGAGTGCAACCAACAGAATTAGGGGCGTTGCATAGGTGTGTAAACAAATTCCCCTCTGGGGAAATAAAGGTTTCAATTCAATTCAATTTGGCCTCTGGACAGAGAGGTAGCTGTGTGAGTGTGTAGAGGAGAGACTAACAGACAGAGAGGTAGCTGTGTGAGTGTGTAGAGGAGAGACTAACAGACAGAGAGGTAGCTGTGTGAGTGTGTAGAGGAGAGACTAACAGACAGAGAGGTAGCTGTGTGAGTGTGTAGAGGAGAGACTAACAGACAGAGAGGTAGCTGTGTGAGTGTGTAGAGGAGAGACTAACAGACAGAGAGGTAGCTGTGTGAGTGTGTAGAGAGACTAACAGACAGAGAGGTAGCTGTGTGAGTGTGTGTAGAGAGACTAACAGACAGAGAGGTAGCTGTGTGAGTGTGTAGAGGAGAGACTAACAGACAGAGAGGTAGCTGTGTGAGTGTGTAGAGGAGAGACACTCACAGAAGTAGGGGTGCTGCATGGCCTCTGCAGCGGTCAGCCGCTGCTGGTGGTCGTAGCGCAGCAGCTTGTCCAGCAGGTCCAGGGCCTCGGGGCTGACCAGGTGCTGGTTCTCCGTCTGGACAAACTGCTCCCAGCGCTTCCTGGTCTGCCTGGGGGGGGACAGAGACACACCCCAAACAATGTTAGGACAATTCAAGCCAACACATGGCAGTAATGAACTGGCAAGATGAAGTGGCAAATGAGCAGAACCCAGAGGATGATGCTCTCCAGCGAGATGTTCCCCCCCAGGCAGCCCTGTGTGAAGATGGGGTGGTGGGCTGGTACTCACTGTCCCAGGAGGTCTTTGAAGCGGGTGTCCAGTTCTATGTGGTACTTGTGCAGGTAACCAAAGAGCTCGTCCGTCCCCAGAACCTTAGCGATGCGGACAAGCTAGAATGTAGATTGGGAGGGGGGTCATTTGTGAAACTACTGATGAATCATCTTCAGTGTGGACAAATTAAACATTTTCATTCTTTTGTGTGGTGTAGGATTGATGGTGTAGGATTGTGGCTTTGTGTGTGTTCATACTCCATAATATATTTACCTGGTCATAGTTGTCCTGGCCGTGGAAAAAAGGCTCTTTCAGGAAGATCATGCTAGCCAGCATGCAGCCTAGACTCCACATGTCCAAGCTGTAGTCATACATCTAGGAGAACAACAGGAGGATTTTCTGGGTAGCATGTTTCTCTTCTTGTTGGAAATGTCGTATAAATTATGCTAATGAATCCGATCAATACACATGCATTAGAGTGTGTGACTCTTATTTTATGTACAGAGTGTGTGTTACTGGCCCGTACCTGATAGTCCACTAGCAGCTCTGGCCCTTTGAAATACCGTGATGCCACCCTGACGTTATATTCCTGAGCGGGATGGTAGAACTCTGCCAGTCCCCAATCTATAAGACGCAACTGTGCCAGAGAGAGAGAGATGATCATTAAAAATGGCCAGAATAGTGATGAATGCAAATAAGCTTTGTTGTGAGACCGGTAGCATGTTTGCTAGTACACTACTGACACCTAGTGGCTGAACATCAACATGACAATCTATGCTGGGTCTGGTAGATGCGATTCAAAAACGGTCTTGTGTGCCATGACCCACTTGAGGCCTTCTGAGGCCTTGATTACCATGTCAATACAAAACATTTCTATCTGATTTTACATTATTAAACAGAGAGAGCCATGGAATGTGGCATCTTACCCAGTCAAAACCATAACCAGGAGAAACCTAGTGGATATCAATATAAAACTACAATGGGACGATACATCTATGAGCTACTAACAGGCGATGATGTGCTCTATTCACTACCTTTCTCATCTGGTGGTCGATCATGACGTTGTGTGGCTTGACGTCTCTGTGCATGATGCCCATGCTGTGGCAGTAGTCCAGCGCCTGCATGAGGGAGAACACACAGCAGGAGCACGCGCTCTACAAGCACTTCACACAGCAGCAGACTGGATTACAGCTCCTGGAAGTACAGTAGGACCCCACTCATCCCAACTTCAGAGATCCCAAAATCCCGGTCTACCGGACAGGCTTAATTTTTTTATTTTTTTTTTTAGCCTGGTTACTGGTGGGATTTTCATGACGGTACTGTATCCTACTGTGAATAAAAACAGAACTATATGTAGACCTACATGTTGCCTGTAGGCTGTAGCCTACTGTCACGTTTCATTTCTTTGTTACTCTAATGTCGAGCGCAAAACGCAAACGAGTCTGCTGCGCGAGAGCTGCATTCCTTGGTACCAGAAAGCGCGTCAGCAACCTGAAGCAGCATCGAGTCATTTTACCTTCCCAGTTAATGGACTTCAGGAACACAGACGTGTTGTGAGCATGTAGATTATCCTACTAGACCTACTGTATTTGTTAAATAATAGCCTACAGCCTAGGCCACGTTAGCCTACATCGGTTGTTTTAGAGACTTTCTTTTAGGCTATAGCCTAAGACACGACAACTTGTCTGTCATTTCATTTATTTATTTATTGATTATAATTTGCTCTAATTGTTCTAATGTTGGGTTGTTTTTAGGCTATACCATGTTGTTCTGCGAATACAGTAGCCTATCGATGCAGCGTACGCCTCATTTGAGAATAAAGTACTGTATTTGATCAAAGCACGCACTCAATTGGAAATTCGGTTATTTTATTCTAGGCTACTGTAGGCCTATTATAGGCTAGGCTATATGAGTTTAGTTGGCTATTTGATTGCAATTTTGATGCATTTTCACAAGTAATTAAGGTTATTTATCGGTCTATTATGAGTCTATATGGAACAAGTATACCACTTATTGAATTTGGTGCATTTTAACATAAGTTTCAGTCATCCGGACATTTCAGAGATATGAACGACCTTCGGTCCCGTTGGGTTCGGATAAGTGGGGTCCTAATGTAGTACACAGCAGACCAGGCAGCCTGGGGGGAAAGCGCTTTACGTGCTGTTCCTAATGGAAGTGCCCATACCTTGAGGAGCTCGTACATGTAGAAACGGATATCAAAGTCTGTTAACTTCTGGTAAAGTTCCTGTAACAAATAAAAAAAATGTTGTAATGTTAAGGGATAGTTCACTCAAAGCTTCATATTACTTGCATTAGTAGTATCCTTCCCTTGAAAGCAGTCTAGACAAAAGACAAAGTTGAATGCATGCTTAATGGCTATATATACACATAGACCACATTGCCCATAGACTAAGGCGAAATAAGAATTTTAGACTTTGGTAAACTATTCCGAGTCAACAAATTACCAATATTCAACAAAACACTATTCAATCAGAAAATAAGATATACATTTCTTGATATCAGTATTCACCTAGCATTAAAGGAGTAGTAAAGGGAAAATGCATGTTTATCCCTGTTTTAAGGTTACTTATGATCATATACAATGGTTCAGATCAAAAAGTTGACAAAAATAGCACTTTTGAGAAAGTCTGATAATTGCTCTACCACCGTTTTGGTCATACAATGGATGTGGATGGGCACCTTGAAAAATCATTCAAAAAACTCTCAATTTCAAAGACAAGAAACTCACCGAGGTGTTAGTTGCGTTCTGACATTTAATTCGCCAGAAAGTAAGATTCTAGTTCATCTGGAAAGGCTTTTTAAAATATTTAGCATATAACTATTTAGTCGCAGCACATACGTGTGAAAACTTCCGCAAACTAGGTAGCCTAGCAACATAAACAATAACAATAGCTACCGTAAGTAGTTCCGCTTCCTGAATCCCCTCTGCGGATTGATCTACATATCTACAACGATCGCTTCAATACAAGTCAATGGATTTCATAAAATGATCAATAAAACCCCTACAGGATTCATACTTTGCGGCGAATTTGATGTCAGAACAACAACGGACACAAATTACCCCCTCGGTGAGCTTCTTGAAATCCCACCCACATCCATTGTATGATTTAAACGGTGGTAGAGCAATTATCAACTTTCTCAAAAGTGCTAGTTTTGTCGATGTTTTGATCTGAACCATTGTATATGATCATAAGTAACCTTAAAACAGGGCTAAACATGATTTTTCCCTTTACTACTCCTTTAAGGCCTTCTCATTATTCTGAAATTATAAAATTAGTATTTGAAATTTTGAGGTATGCATGTTATTGATAATGGACATTTTTATATGAATGGTATTCTTGTAGTAGTTTCACATGAATGATCACCACCAAACATCAGTACCTTAAAATCTGTGTTATTGATGCACTCAAAGACAAGCGCTGGTGTTCTGGACTGCAAAAAGAGGATAACAGGAATGTTTACTTGATAGGGGGAAAAAGCTGGTTGACAGTAACCCTTGAACTCTCGATCACAAGAAGCATGAATCTCAAGTGTTTCAAAGATGGACAGAACTGGACACTGGTAACAGCAGATAAAGCTACACATGCACCCAGAGGAGGCTGGGAGACCCGGAGGGGAGCAGGGGACATACCACAGGGTCCTTCACTGTGTCCACCAGGCGGATGATGTTGGTTCCCCCTCGCAGGTTCTCCAGGATCTTGATCTCCCGCTTGATCTTCTTCTTCTTGACAGGCTAAAGAAGGTGAAAGTTGACAAGAGGTAAGACCATGAGCAGAAACACTCAGCCACACCATGGTGTAATGTGAGGCTAGCCAAGATATTGGAAGATGAAAATTCAACAACTTGTCAATTTCTTCTGTTGTGCAATTTGTTTTGCTTCTATCTAAATAATCATTCACTCCCAGAATGCACCTTGAGGATTTTGACCACCACCTTCTCATTGTTGCTGACATTGATGGCCTCAAAAACCTCGCTGTACTTCCCTCGGCCTAGTTTGCGGACCAACTGATAGTTGTCTTGATTGCTGCAGAAAAAAAAATCAGTAAAGGCAATTAGCAGTGAAGAACAAATGCACAAGAATACTGTGTGTGTGGGGGGGGGTGAATGCTTGTGATGAGTTACCCCTTCTGGGGCTAACTAAGTAAATGTCTCCCTTGGACCATGCCCATGTCTTTGTGGTCTGAAGATGGGCATTTGGGAATGGTGAGCACAAGACCAAAGAAAGACAGAACTCCTTCGGTCTATCCGTAGAGGGCAGGTCAAAGGGGGCTTGATGAAAAAAATAGTTGGTAACTACTTCACATGGTGTAGTCCTGTTTGAAACTTGTACACCAAACTAAACGTCACACTCTGACGACTTATCGGTCTAAATGAATCGTTAAATGCTTATTCTTGGTAAATTGGAAGCTAGGTGAAGTTACATTCTTGCATAATATTATTTTCTTATAGGTATCATGTGGGATTCTCAAACACGGTATACAGGATTTTGTTCCTACCTCCAGTTTGGCACATGTGCATCATAGTCCCAGTACTCCCTGCTCTTCTGCGTGTTGACCTCGGTGTACACCCGAGCTTTGCTGCTGGCCGCGGGACCGGGCATCGCGAGCTGGGCCGCCCGGTGTGGATGAGGGTCACCCCGGTGTTGATGAGGGTCACCCCGGTGTGGATGAGGGTCACCTAATGGCACGACACTCCTCTTGGCGCGAGATTGGAAGTCAAGGCACCGACTTTCAGGGATCCCAGGCTTTATTACCTCAGAGTAGAGGTGAACATTGGTTTGGGCGACTTGTGCCCGGAGTGGCTGACTGCAGTCTGCTGCCAGATGTCCCCGGTCAGCCGCACTGGTTGTGCGAAGAGTCAGAGCTACAATGAGCGAGTGTCTGAGCCCCCTGAGCAGCCTGTGAGGCAGGATGTGATGGTGGAGCCCCCTGAACAGCCTGTGAGGCAGGATGTGATGGTGGCCCGCCAGCTTCAGGGAGGCGACCGGAGAGGGGAGACAAAGGATGAGGTAGAGCACAATACTGCAAATATGGGAATCAATCACGACGAGCTAGCAACACCAACACCAAATGAGACTTCAACTAACACTCTAGCTAACAAGGCACACTGATCACTGGAGGCCCAGAACAGGGTTGAGCCCAGAACAGGGTTGAGCTAGCTAACGCTAGCAGGCTAACTGAGTCTGATCCAGAACAGGGTTGAGCTAGCTAACGCTAGCAGGCTAACTGAGTCTGATCCAGAACAGGGTTGAGCTAGCTAACGCTAGCAGGCTAACTGAGTCTGATCCAGAACAGGGTTGAGCTAGCTAACGCTAGCAGGCTAACTGAGTCTGATCCCAGTCCCCCTCTGAGGGGAAGGGCCCAAGTGCATCACAACACTATTGTCATTTAAGGGTTATTTATAACAAATCGCTCGAATAGCTAGGATATTTGACCAGAATAAGAGGTAATATCAGGTGTTATAACCGCCTAGCTAGCTCCGCGTTAGCCTGGTTGCTAGCTGGTTGTTGACAGCTGGCTGGTCCCTTACTCACTGGTTCAGAGAGGAGGTGAGGCTAGCATGGAGCTAGCTTAGCATGGAGCCAGCTCAGGGGTCCCTCACCGGGGCGCAGCCGCTAAACACGCTCCACCAAGGATTTACACTTGAGCAAATCTCCCGTTACCCTTTTTTACGATTGGATGTGTTTTAAAGCTTTCAATTGTTCCAAGAGGGCACCGAGATTCCCGTCGTTGCTGGTCTCCCGTTGCGATCAACATGACCCGGAAGTGATCCTCGTTGAGTAACGCTGGGGTTTGGGTTTGGAGCAGCCGAGGAACTGGTTTATAGATACATATCTTTAGGTCTTTTATTACGATAGCAGAGATAACATACTCTATCAGATTATATAAAAAATATGGTTTCATCCGTAGCATATTCTTCTCTAATTAAGTGTGCCCTTCAGCAGGCTAGTTCTACAGAAAACCCACTCTAGCTAATGTTATCATAACGTTAACATTTACAGTGACATTTATTTCAGAGAGCAAGTGTGACTAGTTCTTGTCCACGAGGCTCATCAGTGCTGAAATGGCGTGATATGTGATTTATATGGACACAAAAGACAGAGCAACCTATACTTTTTGATGTGAGATGTATTTATTATTTTAGTGCTGTTTGTATACAATATGAGCATGGTGTACATTCATTGAAAGATTGAATGCACACAACCCCATCGTCACACATACATGATCTTCCACATAAAATAGGTTGGGAGGCAAATGCACCAATTTACAACATAGCTGACCAGCACTGACATGCAGATGCGGAAGGAGGCATAGCTGTTGGCAAAGTGCTTCTACCACATCCCACCCAATTCTTACTTCCGACCTGTCACTGTTTAACATATCTTATATCCTTCCAAAACACTTAGGGTTAGAGCAACTGGACAAATTGTTTTTTTCTCCTTTTAAATACATTGTAGATTGTAAACAATATAAAATAGCACAATGTATAACTAGCATACATGAACACATTTTCTTTTACTTTGCCCTCCACATTTAGACCAACGCAAGTCGTCACACAGCTTTCCCAGAGGCAACTGAGAACAATATACAAGTTCACTTAGAACCAAAGAAGGTTGGAGATTCAAGACAAAATCCCACACATCAACCAAGGCAAACTCTTCGAAATGAAAATCATGATTACCATAATACCATATAGAATTAACTTGCTTTTTTAATCACACAAACTGGTGCTCTAAATTGTGGCGAGTGAAGGAAATAACTCAAGCATCCTGTCCTACACATCTCTATTGTAAAGTAAATGGAGTCCTCACCCTTTCTACTTGAGAATTAAAACCATCTCAAGTCAGTAAAAAAGTCGGTAACAGAAGCACAGTACATTTGCATCCTCTACATGAGCATCTATATACTAAGTATGTACAAACAGTATGTCAAATATTGAGAAGTTGTGACCATTGTAGGGAGGATCGTGTGCACATTGCTGCCATGTGTTTTTACAGTATGAAATGATCCAGGTGGGGGGGGGGCATGGAATGGCATGGCAAATAACAGTTGCCATTTCAATATAGTACACAGATGCAATAGTTATCTACCACATATTTACAGAGGATATATATGCTACAACATATCACAATTCAACTTCTTTTTATCTTTATGTAGTCTTCAGTAAACAAAATCTAATAATTCAACTGTGTTAAAGAAAAAAAGTCACAAATACTCATGCAGAAATATTTGGATCTACTTCAGAGACTTTTGTTGGATCAGCCTTTAACTGCATTCAGAGAGGTTTTTCTAAATATTAGCAGTGCCCGGGACTTAAAATAAATGAAAAGGAATATAATTGACCACAATAAGACTGACAAAAAATAGGCACATGAAATGAGAGGAAACACTTTCCCACCATTATTTGAAACTCAAATAATGGATTCACATTTTACAAAACACTCTTGTCATGCAACCATAGGAAATTTCACACTCTGCACTTGATCTTCAATCAGGATTGATGTATAAGCCAATACATTTCCCACATTTCTGTCTAACTGTAACATCACTGCAAGTTGCATTTTGTGATTTTTTTTTAATGGCAAGGACGATGCCCTCTGTGAATGTGGGTCATCGGATGAAGGCAGAGAGGAAGGTGCCAAACTCATGTGTTAGTTGAGGACAAAGAACCAGCAAAGTAATTTCTAATGAGGGCAGTTTATGCATGAAGACGTGGCAATATCTCCATGCACCAAAGGAGGCGAATCTTTGCTACAGGTTATTATGCAAAACCGAGGGTGAGGTATGTGTCACTAAATGCAAAGAATGCTTGTAGGACTGTAGGCCTACGTATACATGGGGTGGCAGAGAGTGGTGCTGTACGCCTAGAAAAGGCATCATTCTTTCTCACTGTGCATAGGGGGTTAGCAGCAGGTCAAATCATGGTATACAGGGGGCCGCAGGGTAGCCACCTCCACCCCCTTCAGCAGTATGTTGGACCGTGTGCTCCTGCAGGGCTGTCAGGTCAACAAAACGCTCCCCACACCAGACACACTTGAACTGGGTCTCCCGTGAGTGGACGCTCTGGTGCTTGGCCAGGTGTTCACGTTGCTTGAAACTCTTATCGCAGCTGGCACACTTGTAAGGTTTCTCACCGGTGTGAACACGTCGATGGCGCTGCAGCTCAGAGGAGTACTTGAAGCGCTTTTCACAGTCCGGACACTTAAGCGGTTTCTCTCGAGTCGGGTCACAGCGGTGCTGCACAAACTCGGAAGACGACACGAAACGTCGATCGCACAGGGAGCATTTGAGTGGTTTCTCTGTGCAGTGAGAGTTCTGGTGTCGTTGGAGTGTTGAATTCTTCTTGTAGCCCTTTCCACACACGTCACACTTGTAAGGCTTCTCCACTGGTGCAGAGCTAGACCCCGAGCCACCACATTTGTGCCTAAGCAGTTCTCCTGATTGGCTGAAGCCCTTCTGGCAGGATGCACACTTAAACAGGCTCTCCATCCCATGAACCTGCTGGTGGTACAGCAGGTGGGAGGGCTGCAGGAAGCCCTTGTCACACAGGTTGCACTTGAAGGGCCGGTCGGCGGGGTTCTTGTGTGTGCGGCGGTGGCGCACCAGAGCGTACTGCTGTTTGAAGCTCATCTGACACTCGTCACACTGGAAGGGCCGTTCCTCAGAGTGGGTGCGTTCATGTTGCCGCAGGTCTGACGGCCGCTTGAATCCCTTTCCACAAGAGCCACAGCGGAAAGGCCGTTCCCCTATGGGCTGGCACTGGTGGTGCAGGAGCTCTGACGACTCCTTAAAGTGCATCTCGCACAAATTGCACTTGAACAGGTGCTCCCCGGAATGGGCGTACATGTGGCGCACCAGGTGGGAGCGGTGCTTGAAGCACTTCTCGCACACGGCGCACTTGTACGGGCGCTCGGAGCTGTGGGTGCGCTGGTGGTGGGCCAGGTGAGACGACTGACTGAAGCTCTTGTCGCAGGTGTCACACTTGTAGGGCTTCTCGCCCGTGTGCACCCGCTCGTGGCGAGACAGCTCGGACAAATGGCGGAAGCCCTTGTGGCACACTGAACACTTATAGGGCCTGTCTGGTGCCGAGGCCTCAAACGCTGTGGAAGCTTCACCGGTGGATGCCTGCTGAGGGTTAGCGGATGAGGAAGTCGGTGTTGCATTCCCAGAGCCTGGCCTGTAGGTTTTCTCACAGATGGAGCACTTCATCGGATTGTTTCCATTATTGTGTGCATTGTGGTGCTGTGCCAGTGAGGTGAGCAGGGAGAAACCCATTTTACACACGCCACATACGAAGGGTTTCTGCTCCACCTGTACGCACTGGTGCTCCAGCAGGTCTGTGGCCTGGCTGAAGATCTTCATGCACTGGGTGCACTGGAAGGAGCGGTCCTGGCTCACCATGCACTGGTGCTCGTGTGGGTTGGCCAGGTGAGAGATGTCATGGCCGCAGGCTCCACATTTGTGCCCTCCCTCGCCCCCTACCTGTAGGGAGGGCTGCTGGGAGGGCACAGAGTGCTGCTGGCCGTGCTGGCTGTGCTGCGGCTGCTGCAGGGCAGACTCAGGCTGCAGAACCACCCCGTAGACAGCACAGGCCAGGGGGTTATCTGTGGCTGGGGGGAGGGTGTGCACCACGGGCGGTGGAGCCACAGCATGCTGCTGCTGCCACGCCTCCGTCATCCTGCCACTTCGCATGTATGGATTCAGCTTTCAGTGTGTGAGAGGAAGCCAAGGAGATTCAGAAGGAGTCCAGCTAAGGAGGAAGATTTGGCTTGGGCGATGATGTCCAAAGAGAGTGCGTTTTACAGGCTCTGGGAAACTGAGATGTGATTGTCCATTACAGAAGTTCAGGCTAGTGAGAGAAGAGTATAGTCCAAACTGATGATTAGCCTACATCATCCATTTGCCTTTAGCAGATGGAACCCTACAGAGGAAAAGAAAATGGAGAAAAACATAAATGGAGCAAGCCAATTAGACAATTATCATAGTACATTGAGATTAATTCAGTAAACACATTCACTAAACTTCCTACAGCACTGTGAGTTGCAATGTAGATCACAGACATGAAGGGATATCAAGACAAATAGGCTACATATTTTTACAAGATGCAACTATTACCCAAGCCTGCAAATAAACTTCAGAAACACAATGTATTCTTCTGATCTCTATCATCGACCCCTAGTTGTCAATAACTATTCAAATCGATTTACTTTCGATGCATTTGCAATGTGCAATCTCAATGGTAGTGTGCATTGCCAAGCCAGCCATTCATTTACAACTGTATGACATGGCAAAATACAGCTTTGAGCCGATGGAAATGGTGATTATCACTGCCGCCACAGGCATCCATCCGTAAAACAACATCTGGAACCAAAACCACGGTTGTCAAAACACCCTGTCCACTAGCTATCCACTGCAATCCGATGAAAAGAAAGGCACAGCAGGACTAGGCTTTGCGATGGTGGATCCAGACTATGATGCTAGCGGTAGACCCAGACTATGATGCTAGGGTAGCTAGCTAGCTGGACCGTCTCTGCAAGGCAACGAGCTGGTTGGCTGGAAACAGAGATGGTAGAATCGCCAGCTAAGATAATAAGCTTGCTCTACACAAAATCGTTGGTTGCCAATGCATGTAAATGTCTCTGGATTTGTACCTTTGCTTCGTATGCTATGTTCGTAGCTAGCTAGCCTGCTAGCCCACCTAGCCTGCTAGCCTACCTAGCCTGCTAGCCTACCTAGCCTGCTAGCCTACCTAGCCTGCTAGCCTACCTAGCCTGCTAGCCCACCTAGCCTGCTAGCCCACCTAGCCTGCTAGCCCACCTAGCCTGCTAGCCCACCTAGCCTGCTAGCCCACCTAGCCTGCTAGCCCACCTAGCCTGCTAGCCTACCTAGCCTGCTAGCCTACCTAGCCTGCTAGCCCACCTAGCCTGCTAGCCCACCTAGCCTGCTAGCCCACCTAGCCTGCTAGCCCACCTAGCCTGCTAGCCTACCTAGCCTGCTAGCCCACCTAGCCTGCTAGCCTACCTAGCTAGCTTCCTCGCAGACCTCAAAATGGATTTCAGTTTGGTATTTATGACCGTTGGACCAAAACGTTCAGAGGGTCGCAGATCAAGTCAAGCACGCAAACGTACACAACAATTGTGTACAAACGGTGGTCAAGACCTCGCTATGGACTCGCTATCATCCAGTTATTTGAGGAGATCTTCGCGTCGTAGTAACCGAGGCCCCGGATGGGTGGTGATCAGCCCTGGTCTGTGGGTGGACCAGCCCTCGACCTGGCGGGGCCGCCCCGCTGGGCCACCCCGGCTGAGCCACCACACACACGCTCGTCTGGGCATTAACACCAAAACAAACATTCAATCTGCCATTATGTCAGTGACAACTTACAGTTTCAATGTAGGCTTTCTGCCGGTTTTTCTTCTCTCGTCCTCGCTTTGACCAGGAGTCGACGACCTTCGGGAAATATCCTGCTGGTTTCACGACTAGGCTGCGATGCGACTGAAACCGAACGCCATCCCCTAGCGCACCGGAAACCTGCACACACACACAGCCTGCTGCATAGGGCTAGGCATGGTATAGACATGATCACACATTAAACACATTAAACCTGCACACACACAGCCTGCTGCATAGCCCAGGCATGGTATAGACATGATCACACATTAAACACATTAAACCTGCACACACACAGCCTGCTGCATAGCCCAGGCATGGTATAGACATGATCACACATTAAACACATTAAACACATTAAACCTGCACACACACAGCCTGCTGCATAGCCCAGGCATGGTATAGACATGATCACACATTAAACACATTAAACCTGCACACACACAGCCTGCTGCATAGCCCAGGCATGGTATAGACATGATCACACATTAAACACATTAAACCTGCACACACACAGCCTGCTGCATAACCCAGGCATGGTATAGACATGATCACACATTAAACCTGCACACACACACAGCCTGCTGCATAGGGCTAGGCATGGTATAGACATGATCACACATTAAACACATTAAACCTGCACACACACACAGCCTGCTGCATAGGGCTAGGCATGGTATAGACATGATCACACATTAAACACATTAAACCTGCACACACACAGCCTGCTGCATAGCCCAGGCATGGTATAGACATGATCACACATTAAACCTGCACACACACACAGCCTGCTGCATAGCCCAGGCATGGTATAGAGCCTAGGGCTGCTCAGACATGATCACACATTAAACACATTAAACCTGCACACACACAGCCTGCTGCATAGGGCTAGGCATGGTATAGACATGATCACACATTAAACACATTAAACCTGCACACACACAGCCTGCTGCATAGCCCAGGCATGGTATAGAGCCCAGGGCTGTTCAGACATTATCACACATTAAACACATTGCTGAAAATTCACACAATACTGTAGGCTACTGTTCTATCGATTTCCATAGTTAGAACATATATACGTTTTTTATGGCTTGTAAAATGTGAATTTTTCAAATAGTAACAAAGCACAAGTGGATATTTAAATAGATTCATGCATAATCAGAAACCTGTAGGATGTGGGGAGTTTCAGTTCTCTGTGAGTTTTATGAAGCTATGGGTTCGGTAGAAATATTTTTTTCTGGTAGCATAACGCCTAAGTAAATTTCACTCAGGCTTCACTCAGACAGTCTATCCTATAGCCTATATATGACAAATAAACATCACTGAATCTATAGGTTATATATTTAAAGAGCCCTTGAACGGGTCTAATTTGCTAATAAACATGCTCTCTTAACTTATTCTGTTCTTTAACGTAATTATAACGTTATTCTATACCTATGTCTATACACCAAACTTGCAGTAATTAATACTGTAGTACTCCATTTAGGCCACTTCTCTAGCTCATACAAATACCTAATGGATATATCTACATCTCTAGCCTTTAAAACCCAATTAGGAGCCTATAGCTTTGGCTTTCTGTCAATAGCCTACTGCTCCTTCAGCCTGAAGGCCAGGTTAGTATTTTATTGTTTAAGTACATCCTTATACGACGCTGAAGTTAGAACCCGTTTCTCAGAACCCGTTTGGAATTATCCGGTCCACCTTAAAAAAAAGGGTTCAAATCGGGATTGAATCAAGATGAAAAGAAAACGACTCAAAATGTCACGGGTTCTATACTACACAGTGGTAGTAGACCCCCTCCCGGTCTGACTCGTGGAGTTTCACGAGAGTTTCACGACCAGTGTTACAGCTAGAATAGCAGCAAGCTAGCGTACACAAGCACCATCCACATCAACACAGGGGCCCTCTCTCAAGACCAACTGAATGATAACTGCAACTTGCATTGTTGGGCGGAGGCATTTAGCCGCTATGTGGTTTTTCTAGTTGATACTGATGCTAGTGAGAATCTGGGTTCCCATGGTCATCAAGAAGTTATGGAAAAATCATGGAAAAGTTGTAATTTTTATTGGTAAAAATGAATGGGAACCCTGGAGAATAGACCAGATACAGAGTAGACCTTAACAGCATACTGGCAAGGGAGGGGGGCTGCATCTATAATCTCTTGGCAAGTCACAATATATATACAAGCATTCCAGCTAATCCCAGTGATAGAAAATGCCACTTATGCACAATTACAGGGACTTTCTCCCAGATGATCTAACATCTACCATTTCAAATATACACAGAGAATCTGTGGGATCATTGATGTCACATGGTGGGATGCCCTGCACAAGATGGCTGCCACGTCGGACGTGAGTCCATTGGAATTCTACAGCACAATGACCAGTCTAGTTCTTTATAATGTCTATGCTCCTACCACTGTGTATCATAGAACCCGTGGCATCTTGGGTAGTTTTCTTTTAATCCTGATTTAAGCAGTTTCTGAGACTTTAGAAGGCTTTTATTTTGAAATGGCACATCAGAATCTCGTGAAACTCCACGAGTCAGACCGGGGGGGGGGGTCTACCATGGGGTCTACTACCACTGTGTAGCATAGAACCTGTGGCATCTTGGGTAGTTTTCTTTTAATCTTGATTCAATCCCGATTTGAACCTCTTTTTTAAGGTGGACAGGATAATTCCAAACGGGTTCTGAGAAACGTGTTCTAACTTCAGCGTCGTCATCCTTATTGTCTATAGCCTTTTACTAGGCTATATCAATTTCAACTATGTATGGTTATTATGCTACGTTACCATTACAACTAAATCTACTAAACTAAATCTACTAAACAACATAGGCTATTTTGACAGCTATTTTGACACCTGTGGCCTTGGCTATTGGCTATATAGTAGGCCTAGATGTTGATATTGTCATGTAGGCTAGTAGATCTATATTTTCATGTAGATATGTATTCTCATGTAGTAGATCTATATTTCCATGTAGATATGTATTCTCATGTAGTAATCTATATTCTCATGTAGATATGTATTCTCATGTAGTAGATCTATATGTTCATGTAGATATGTATTCTCATGTAGTAGATCTATATTTCCATGTAGATATGTATTCTCATGTAGTAGATCTATATTTTCATGTAGATATGTATTCTCATGTAGTAGATCTATATTTTCATGTAGATATGTATTCTCATGTAGTAATCTATATTTCCATGTAGATATGTATTCTCATGTAGTAATCTATATTTCCATGTAGATATGTATTCTCATGTAGAAGCTAGGCCTTGCCTACGCTGCTTTCGAGTGAAAAAATGATTCTGTCTGGTGACGTAAACGAAAAGATTTTCAGGAGGAGTCAACCCAGCTACACGTAGGCTACTGCCATTTATAGCCAGCTACTAAACTTTTCATAGTAAATTACATTACCGTTAGCCTATATAAACCTAACCAATCATGAAAGATTGAAAGAACGTTTACTCAACAACAATGTCAAGGTTACGTCGCACGAGGTCGTCGGGGGAAGGATGCGGTGATGACAGCCAGGTGATTGAAGAGATGATGACAGCCAGGTGATTGAAGAGATGATGACAGCCAGGTGACTGAAGAGATGATGACAGCCAGGTGATTGAAGAGATGATGACAGCCAGGTGATTGAAGAGATGATGACAGCCAGGTGAATGAAGAGATGATGACAGCCAGGTGATTGAAGAGATGATGACAGCCAGGTGATGAAGAGATGATGACAGCCAGGTGACTGAAGAGATGATGACAGCCAGGTGATTGAAGAGATGATGACAGCCAGGTGATTGAAGAGATGATGACAGCCAGGTGATTGAAGAGATGATGACAGCCAGGTGATTGAAGAGATGATGACAGCCAGGTGATGGAAGAGATGATGACAGCCAGGTGACTGAAGAGATGATGACAGCCAGGTGATGGAAGAGATGATGACAGCCAGGTGATGGAAGAGATGATGACAGCCAGGTGATTGAAGAGATGATGACAGCCAGGTGATGGAAGAGATGATGACAGCCAGGTGATGGAAGAGATGATGACAGCCAGGTGATGGAAGAGATGATGACAGCCAGGTGATGGAAGAGATGATGACAGCCAGGTGATGGAAGAGATGATGACAGCCAGGTGATTGAAGAGATGATGACAGCCAGGTGATGGAAGAGATGATGACAGCCAGGTGATTGAAGAGTCTCCTCCTCCGAGTGAGAGTGAGCGCCCGTACAGGAGAGGAGTCATTCGAATAGCAAAACAAGGAGCAGCATCACGGAGTTGATGGAGTTGAAACGAAATATAACCATTTTGAATGGCGTTGCTAATATTGTCGGGAATATAATTGGTTCGGGAATATTCGTTAGACCCGCTCTACCAACTGAGCTATACCGCCGCCCGTATTTAATGCCTCAGTAGGCTACCCAAAGCAGCTCTGACTATAATGTAGGCTATTCTAGACTGTATTTTATTTTCTGAAGTTAGCCTATCACCAAATTACATAACTGTTGTCTATATTTTTCCATAGGCCTATGTGTGTGATAGCCTATTTATTAAACTTCAGTTATTTCAAGAGCATAGTGGTTGAGTGACTATCATTTGTACTGCGAGCGGATCCTCTCTCCACAGAGATTTTCCCCCCAACGGATTTGCGCCTCTTATGAGCCTTATCCCAACTCACAGCAGGATGGGTTTGGACTGGGACACTGTCAACTTCACCAAGGCATCAAGCAGCTTCTCCATTCATTGACATAAAACCAATACATCCATGCATAAAACCAACAGTAGGCTAGCCTACAATCTAGAATAGCCTACATTATAGTCGGAGCTGCTTTGGGTAGCCCCTACCTGTACTGAGGCTAGTCTGATCCATGCATGGTGATCCATGTCAAGTTAACATGCAACATTTTTGAAACTTGATGTGGAAAAATGCGGGCATGAAATCATGCAAGCCTCGCATATTTTGGACGGAATTCTGCGATTATTGCGGTGAAAATGGATCCTTTCTAAAATAGGTGCATAATCTGCCCCTTTTGGCATTAACAAGCAATGGCATAATCATGTTTTTCTTTCGCGTTTCGGGGGTAACATAGGACCCTTTTCTGGGGGAACATAGGACCCGGGGAACATAGGACCCGGGGAACATGGACATGTTCCCAACTTGGGACCACCATCACCAATTTTCTTTTTTCACAGCCCCCTCCCCTCTCCCTCAAGAAGCTTGTGCTTTTTGCCAGGCCATCACTGTAAATAATAATGTTATTTTGCCTGGTTAAAAAAAAAATTCGGGTGGAGATTATACATTCTTGAAGTCTATGGACCTCTTCCTGCATTCCTGAAACTTTGGATAGAGCTACTGATCATTCGACCATCTTCCCAGTACTGCCTACGTCTTTGCCACTTATTAACTTCCCCGCCTTCCCATGTGGTCCAGTACCCGAAACAGTGAGAGACAGTGGTCAAATGACTTGCCTGCCAGTGTATGGGTATTGTCTCTTGCACCATACATGTTTGTCTTTGATTCTTGTTTCCTGCTAATCAGGACAAGCCACACTCTTGGAATGGAGGGAATTAGAGATAGCCTAATGTATATAGGATATGCTGTCACCAGCTCTCCTACATTGTTGATTGGCCTTTATGGCTTTGGCGCTGCCTACACACTTAAAGGGCAATGCTCGTTTTTGACAACCTGGACCTTATTTACGACATATTATAAGAAGTTTGACTCACCGAGATCACTTTTGTGTAGTTCGGAGGCCTGTAGAAGAAATTTAAAATCCAGCGCGAGCCAGTATATCCATGTAATGACGGTGGTCGGGGCACCGAGAATGCAGTTTCTCAAAATCTATTTTCGGCCGCTAAACGGTTGTTTTCATCAATCAGATTGGATGAATCGACAGTTGAGATTCCTCAACGCGAGGCATTGTTGTGGTTTTCATGCGCACAGGCCAGCGCGCAGACTGGTTATTCTCCGGCTCACATTCTCTGCGCTACGATCGGATTGTTGCTGACGAATGACGACGACAATATTCTCGGCACCAACAACGATCGTAGCGCAGAGAATGTGAGCCGGAGAATAGCCAGTCTGCGCGCTGGCCTGTGCGCATGCGTGCTGGAGCAAGTGGGGAAAGGCGTGTAAAGATCATATTACAGAGGCTAAAGACCCCGTATTTGAAAACCACAACAATGCCTCGCGTTGAGGAATCTCAACTGTCGATTCATCCAATCTGATTGATGAAAACAACCGTTTAGCGGCTGAAAATAGATTTTGAGAAACTGCATTCTCCGTGCCCCGATCACCGTCATTACATGGATATACTGGCTCGCGCTGGATTTTAAATTTCTTCTACAGGCCTCCGAACTACACCAAAGTGATCTCGGTGAGTCAAACTTCTTATAATATGTCGTAAATAAGGTCCAGGTTGTCAAAAACGAGCATTGCCCTTTAAAGCTGCTGTCACTAACTTTATTTTACCAATAAATGCCACCAGATGGCAGTAAAGACTTCCCTAAACTTGTAAATAAAGGAATGGATAAGCCACCAACATGTCAAGTGAAGATGTGATTACACTACTGAACTAGGTCAAAAAAGTGTGTAATGTAATCTATGAATGTAGGCTATTACATTAAAGAACAATTGCATTCGGTAAAATTTTTGAATAGTTCAAAAAGTGTACAATCATGAATGTGTTACATTATTACTGAGTAATGCATTTTGGAAAATATGTTGCAGTTAGGAATTATTGTATGGTAATTTAGCAAGGTGACATTGGGGTGCTGCAGATAATATGCATTTACAGCAGTCGATGAGCACAGTGCCGTCGTCGTGTTCATTTCCAGGGGGACGTGGACGAAGCCAGTTAGCCCCCATCCAAGGCCAAACCAGAAGTGAGGTGGTTCAGGGGCAGGAAGGCGGGACTAGAGCAGTGAGGTGGTTCAGGGGCAGGAAGGCGGGACTAGAGCAGTGAGGTGGTTCAGGGGCAGGAAGGCAGGACTAGAGCAGTGAGGTGGTTCAGGGGCAGGAAGGCGGGACTAGAGCAGTGAGGTGGTTCAGGGGCAGGAAGGCGGGACTAGAGCAGTGAGGTGGTTCAGGGGCAGGAAGGCGGGACTAGAGCAGTGAGGTGGTTCAGGGGCAGGAAGGCGGGACTAGAGCAGTGAGGTGGTTCAGGGGCAGGCAGGCGGGACTAGAGCAGTGAGGTGGTTCAGGGGCAGGCAGGCGGGACTAGAGCAGTGAGGTGGTTCAGGGGCAGGCAGGCGGGACTAGAGTGAGTGTAGCTCTGGAGCAGGAGGAGAGAGTCTAGGTTCTCCGTACGTAGAGAAGGGAGGAGACAGAGGTTTATAGAGAGCCTATAGTATTGTAGCGATCCGGAAACCTGATTGGCGGAGGAGCGAGGGGGGGCGGAGCCCGCTAGGCTGAGAAGTGCAGCATGCCCTCCCTCTCTTCCGGTGTGCACCCCACGCCCATCAGGCAACGCTAAGGAGGACCCCACGCCCATCAGGCAACGCTAAGGAGGACCCCACGCCCATCAGGCAACGCTAAGGAGGACCCCACGCCCATCAGGCAACGCTAAGGAGGACCCCACGCCCATCACACAACGCTCAGGAGGATCCCACAAACCTGTGTGTCTGTTCTGGGACATAAAACCGCAACCCAGTTATATGGCCAACATAACAGTATGTATGAAATAAACGTGTTAATGTGTTCCACTGAACGGCACAGTAATACTGTATGTATTGTTGCTGGAGGAAAATAACAGTGAAAACACAAAATCACCCCTGTCAACAAATATACATTGTTTCAATCCTACCGACGTTCCCCCCGGCTGTTCAACGAATCTGCATCCATAAATCAGCACCACTAAGATTCAGGTCGTAGGCTATTGATGCTGTTGGTTCCACTTATTTGTCATTACAGCACCTTTACATGAAATATCAACCCATATGATGATATATTCAAAAAATTGGAGCAGAGGTAGAAAATACAGCTTCAGAAAGTAGAACTACCATGTATTTGCTTGATTTCACTAATTATTGATCTTACCGTGCTGATAAAGATGTGATGATTGGAATCAGCTGGTTTTGTGCATGGGTGGAGCAAATACATGGTTAGTACTTCTACTTTCTGAGGCCGGGTTTTCCACCTCTGCATTTGAGCCAAAGTAAACATGTGAATATCATCAGGCAGGGCAGAGCCATATAGACCTAAGGCACAGGGAGGTGGAGCACAGGCACGGTGCGGCTATCGACAACACGGGTAGAAATGATGGAATAGGAACACACAGGCCACTGGTAGGGATGAGGACCCTATGGCTCAGTAGGACCCTATGGCTCAGTAGGACCCTATGGCTCAGTAGGACCCTATGGCTCAGTAGGACCCTATGGCTCAGTAGGACCCTATGGCTCAGTAGGACCCTATGGCTCACTCAGTGAAACCATCTGATTTTAGGTGGATTTAATTAGTTTTGACAATGTGAATGAAATTAGTGAAGCAGCTTTAATCAGCTGATTTTATTTCAACCAGAATAAATTTTCTCTCAACCAAGGCTAATGGTGTGTGTCTGTGTGTGGGTGCGTGCATGTGTGTGTGTGTGCGCTTGAGTGCATGGGTAGTGTTTTTGACAACGGTGATCTGCTGGAATGTCAAAGCTGCCACAAAGGTCCAGGATGCCTTTGCTGCAGCCAAACTTCTGGCCCTGGCACTCATCATCATCGGCTTCGTGCAGATTGGCAAAGGTGAGAGGTTGACACCTGCACTTCTATCACATAGGCACAGTGGTTGCAGCTGGTTAATAGGCTACTTACAATACTTACTGCCTCAACCCACTCAAACTCTTTCAGGAGAGACAGAGAGGCTTTGGCCAGAGAATGCCTTTGAAGAGACGAACACAGACAGTGGCAGCTTTGGGCTGGCTCTGTATAGTGGCCTATTTGCTTATGGAGACTGGTAGGTATTCATTTCTTTGGATTGCAGGGTTGATTGAGTTTGATTTCAATTCCGGAAAGTAGTAAAGCAATCTTTTGAAAAAGCATTTGAAATAAAACTTGGATGTTGAACTCACATTTTTAGCATTTTTATCCGTTCAAATGTGTCTACACTGTATAGTTTAAATACACAGGAATGTGGCGACTACCATCTGGGTGTCATGTCTGGGATCATCCCTGTGTTTGTTGCGCTGTCCTGTTTCGGCTCAGTCAATCGCTCCCTCTTTACCTCATCTAGGTAGAACACACACACACACACCATCAATGCTGTCCATCGTGTCCGATGATGACGCTTGCTTCAGGGTGGGGGTGGGGGGGTCAGCGACGTTGCCGCTGGTGCCCCTTCTCGTGGGTGTTGAGGCCGATCCTTGAGACGCACACTCGTCCGCAGGTGGAACAGGGGAACCCAATGCCAAAGGAATACCAGCCGCCCGCTGGTGTCTTTGTGTGCGCCTCTCAGCCATTCTCTGTAAGTTTTTGTGGTGGATTTGTGAGACTGCTCTGGCACAGGTCAACTGCCAGGCTGATCTGTCCTGTGCGAGAGTTTCAAGCTGCGTGGAATTGGTGTTTGAGTGCCTTAAAAGGACTTTGGTGTAGTCCTTGTAGCGTCTCTTTTGTCCGCCAGCTGCACGCTTAGCTCCTTGTAGTTGGCCATAGAGGACGTGGCGTGGCAGGCGATTGTCTGGCATACGGATGGTGTGCCCTATCCAGCATAGGTGTCTCTTGGCCACAGCTGCTTCCATACAGATGGAGTTGGTGCTCTGGAGTATTTCTTTGTGTGGAACTCGATCCTCCCAGGAGAGGCCAAGGATCTTCTGGAGGCAGCGGATATGGAAGGACTGCAGGTTTGAGATGTGCCGGCTCCATGTTTCTGCCCCGTAGAGCAGGGTGGAGCCACATATTGCGTTATAAACGGCAACCTTGGTGCTGACCTTCAGGTTTTGGTTTTCGAAAACCCTGCTGCGAAGGCATCCAAAGGAACATGAGGCTTTATTGATGCGGATGTGTATTTCCATGTCAAGGGAGCAGCATGAGGACAGAGTGGAGCCGAGGTAAGTAAAGTGATCCACGGTTTTAAGTGGAACACCGTTTATGTGGAAGCTGGGGGTGGTGAGGCTTGGTTAATGAGTTGTTCCCAGATGTTAGCAATCAGGAGGTGCAGACAGCGTGTGAGGAGATACCCTCCGTGTTTGAAAACCTCTGCTGGAATGCCATCGGGTCTTGCACTTTTGTTGTTCTTGAGATCCGCAATGGCTTGGCGGGTTTCATGGAATTGTGGTTGGGTGTCAAGGTATGCAACTGGTGGCAGGTCTGGAAGGTTATCCAGGATGTGAGGATCAACAGGTTTGGAGAGGTTGAGAAGAGTCTCCAAATGGTTTGCCCATCGGGCAAGAATCTCATGACAGTCCTTAAAAAGAGTGGAGCCGTCAACTGATCGGATCGGAGCAATCGCCTGCTTCCTGGGGCCGTACAGGGCTTTGATGGCATTGTAAAAGCCCTGCGTGTTGTGGCAGTCTGCTAGGTTTTGGATCTCTTGTGGCCTCTGCACCCACCAGGTGTCCTCCATCGACAAGAGGGCTCGCTGGGTTGCAGATCTTGCTGCAGTAAAGGTGGCCTTCAGTGTAAGAGATCCAGGACAGGAGAGCTTTATGGAGGAGTGACCGTATCTCAATAGAGTTACTGTCAAACCAGTCCTGGTGACGTTTCCTCGACTGGCCAAGCGTATCCGAGGCTGTGCTGTGGATAGCCTGGCGCAGAGCTGGCCAGTCGGCTGATTCCTCCAGGATCTTCTCCAGGTTTTCAGCAAGGAGCTGTCGGAGGTGGTCTTTGGAGGTGGGGCTGCTGAGTGCTGTGCAATTGAGTTTTTGGTATGGGGCTGTCCTCGGACCACGGGGTTTAATACGCATGAGGAGTTTGGATCTGACCATGAGGTGGTCAGTCCAGCACTCAGCTCCGCGCATGGCTCGTGTGGAAAGGACATCCTGTCTGTCCTTTTGGCGGACAATTACATAGTCAAGGAGATGCCAATGTTTTGAGCGGGGGTGCTGCCAGGTGGTTTTGAGCCTGTTCTTCATCTGGAAGGTGGTGTTGGTAATGACCAGTTGGTGTTCTGCACAGAGGGAGAGGAGCCAGAGGTCGTTGTTGTTCATCTTCCCCACTCCATGCTGGCCAATAACCTTGTCCCATACCAGGTGCTCCGTGCCCACTCTGGCATTGAAGTTTCCCAGGAGGACGAGCTTGTCCGTAGCTGGGGTTTTCTGTATGATGGAGTCAAGAGCTCGGTAAAAGTCCTCTTTGATGGCATTGAGAGTTGCGTAGGCACTAATGAGAGTGGCAAAGTGTCTCTTTGCAAGGGGAATGCGCCAGGTCATCAGTCATTCGTTGATGCCAATAGAGGACTCTGTGATGCGCTGCAGCAGTTGGGACTTCACAGCGAAACCAACTCCATGGATCCGGTGAGTGCCTTCGGGGACCCCTTTCCAGAAGGTGTATCCTGCACCAATCTCTGCCAGGGAGTCCTCTCCATGTAGTCTGGTCTCGCTGAGAGCTGCAATGTCGATGTTGTATCTTGCGAGCTCCAGGGCCATGAGTGCTGTCCTACGGTGGGGCCTGTCAGGGGTTTCAGCCAGGTCCAACAAGGTGCAAACATTCCACGAAGCAATGCATAGCTGCTTATTTCTTGCTTTAGTTTTTCGACCGCAAAGGGGGATGCTCCGACGATTGCGGTTTACCGTGCGGAGTTTAGGGAGCAGACAATTTTCGGACCACCTTTTCCAGGTCCCTCCCCATCTCAGGGGTGAGCAGTGTGGGGCTGCTCAGTCTCAATGGAAGCTGCCGAGGCAACGCGCTGCTCCATCCCACGATTGCAACGACCATCACTCCACTGTCGCCTGTGTGCATGGTTTGGCTAGGCACTCCCAGCCACATCCTTGGCCTGTGCCTACCGCCATTCCACATCGCCGCAGGACTTTGGGGGGGTTTAGGAGGGGGGGGGGGGGGAGCAAGAAGCTTTCGCATAGGTGAGGATTAAGGTGAGGGTGTGGCTGCGCAGTCCTCACTCCCACCATCTTCAATCCTTCCAGATGGACCTCCAGTGGCATGAGAAAACCCATGACGACCTTCAAACACTCACACACACACACACACACACACACACACACACACATATGCATTAAATTCAACTAGTAAGCAGATCCTCAACTCGGCTTTCAACACATTCAAGTTTCACTGGCTGCAGAGTTTTGCCAGAGTTCAAGTTTGCCTTCTGCCAGAAATGTCACTGTCTTTCACTCAGGTTGCTGTTCGTGGGGTCAGGAGAGGGTCACGTGCCCAGCCTTCTGTCCATGGTCCAGCCCACCCAGCTGACCCCTGTGCCCTCTCCCACCTTCACTGTGTGTATACAACTTCAGCATCCACCCTGTTATTTGATATGTCATGTAAAGGTAGACTCAGAGATCAGTAATCATGCAGAAGGACGACTCCCCTGAAGACAGAGTCAGTGAACAGGTCCTCTGTGTGTGAGTGCTTACCTCTGGGAACAGTGAGCCCAGCTTCGGCCTATTCAAGTGATATTGGTTATGTCTATACTAAGAATAACAATGACAAGTAACAATCACTACTTACTTACGGTGGAATCTATGTAATGTCAACACTTGTCTTTCTATTAAAATTGTATTTCCTGTCTCTGCTTCACAGTGCATTATGACTCTATGCCTCCTCCAGTGACATGTTCCGTTATTCATTTCTTCAGCTTCTTTAATTGGGTCTGTGTTGCCTTGGCCATCATTGGCATGATGTGGCTGCGCTACAAGAAACCAGAATTAGAGCGTCCTACAGTATCAAGGTGTTTGTTTGAAAGTGTTTGTGATTGTGGTTTTGTCTTAGTGTGTGTGTGTACAGTTACCTTGGAAATGTTAATGGAGTGTGTGTGTGTGCCCCAGGTGAACCTCCCTCTCCCAGTCATTTTTGTGGTGGTGTGTGTGTTCCTCATGGTGGTGTGATTGTGGAGAACGCCTGTGGAGAGAGCCATCGGGTTTGGCATCATTGCCACAGGGGTGCCTGTTTACGCTTTCAGAGTGTGGTGGAAGAACAAGCCTGACTGGATCCACTATGGCATTAGTGAGTGATATTGCTTAGTTCTTGTGTGTACTTCTAACACCACTGAACATCTTCTACCACCTTGCAGTACTGTATGTCCTAAGTTGATACCCTGGTAACGTACTGCTACTCACAGCTTACTGACGATGATCATGGTGATGTTTCTGCAGGTTCTTTCATTGTGTTTTGTCAGAAGCTGCTGAAGGTGGTTCCTCAGGACACCTGATCTAATATCAGCCACTGCAATCAAAGTCCTGATATTTGATCCACAACCATTGGATTACTGGTAGGGTAGAGGACCCAAAGACGCCCCCCGAGGGTAAGACGCCCCCCCCCTCATGTAATTCCCCCTGTGAACACTAGGGGGTGCTATTTTTCAACCGAAAACATTTCTCAGATGGCACCAGGCCACCACATCAAATATTTGACTTGTCACATAGCAGTTGACAGAGTTATTCAGCAAAAACTTTTTTGAGGTAAGTTGATCTAATTGTCTGCTGTTAGAAAATAAGCATATATCAGATTTTAGAAAGTTGTATATACAAGTCGTGTTGTACATGTTATCAGGGGTATTCTAGGTAATGTAATCCATTCTTTTGGTGAATTGATCTACTTTTGGTAGGTTAGTATGAATGAAAATGTCAAATGTAGCACAGGAGTGCAAGACGCCCCCCCCCCCCTAAGGCAAATCTAATTAATAGGCCTCTAGCCTATTAATATTGTTATTATGAATAATGTTATTATTATTAAATGATGTGTCTATATATTGTATTATGTATGTTTATCAACATTTTTTAATTATAAATGTCATTAAATTGCATTAAAATGTATGAATAAACCACATTTCTAATGCCTAATATTATGCCAAAATGGATGTAGACTATGCATATATTTCAAGAATTAATTAATTTAAAAATATGAATAACTACTTTTATAAGATTGAGACTCATTTTACACTCTATGATTAATTATTTAAGATTAAAATGACAAGTGAGGCAATATTCCATGGGGGGGCATCTTGCACCCCCCAGGGGGGGCATCTTGCACTCCGGGTGGTGGAAGATGCCCCCTTTACACAATTTTTTACATGTATTATATCATCAAAGTTTGTTTTGTTTTTTACTTAAATGCTATTAAAGTGTAAAGTCTTCAACATAACTAACATGTATACTAAATTCAGTTATAAATATGTATTTAATAAGCCACAAATTGACATTGTCCTTAGGGGGGGCATCTTTGAGTCCTCTACTCTGTGTATACAGTATATTGCTATCACAGCAGACCCTCCCCACTAGATTGACCTTTGACCTTACTTTCAGGTCAGTTTTAACAGAGGGTGTGGGGAACCTAATTGCCGTACTGCTACATCATGCAAACACAAGTCACTTTTTTTTGTTTGGTCACTTATTATACATTTTGTTTCATTTACTGTTTCTTTCATTAATCCGAGGGCTTGTAGTGTATGTTGACAAGTTCTGTCGCTATGGACAGTAAGGCAGCTTATTCACAAAGCACCTACTGTATGCTGGTCTGTGTTTGTTTTGTTCTATTTTTATGTGTGTGACCACATGCTAGGAGAGATTGTGGTCCTGAAGATACAGTAGGGTCTTTGGTGAAAGAACAGGTTAAACCCCAGCAGTCCCTTTACAGCCTTTTCCCCTTACTCACCGTGACAAAACCTTCACTTCTCTTCTGTGTCGTCGCTATTGATCCTTGCCTTCTCTTACAGTAGTTATGAAGTCTACCTCCAGAATATTGATCAAATCATCATTTTAGTCTATTCCAGTTGACTTGTTAAGTATTTGGCACTCCTTAAGATTTTCTATAAAAATACCTATTTTATGAAAAATAAAATGTTTCCCTTAGACTCTGATTGCTGTGTTAACTACTGTGAAGTGTTTTGAATCAAATTGACCGTGTTCCAGTTGGCCCTTATGTGCTTCAGGAAGGCTCCACATTTTTGTGTAGTATTTATTTTACACATATGAGTTTTTTCATACAGTTACTTTTAATGTTAATTGTTATAAATAAAAAATAGTCTGTAAAAATGTTTGTGAGAGACAAGGGCAATAACCACACCAGGCACATCATTTCAAACATTTCATTATTTTCTCCACATAACTTCGAAACAACCTCATAAACCAAAGAGTAAGAAAGAGCATGCTTGGGCATGCAATGATGTCACAACATGATGATGTCACCGGGTGCGAAGTATAAAACATACAGTAGCCGAGAGTTTATTTTTATATCATTCATTAACTCAGGACATTTCAGTTTCCACTGAAGAGTTAAAAGCTAGCGTTTATTTTACACTGCTCTCAATGTCTCATGTTGCCTGTGTTGCTGGATAAAGAGGCTGAGAGACTCACAGACGGACACCAGGTTGAGCAGGCTAAACAAACATGCTGAAAAACATCTCCTCCGGCCCAGAGTGTCTGAGAGGGACACTGAAGAACCCCCATTTCCTCCTTTTGGACTGGTCCGAAAGTGGGACTGAGAGAGAGAGAGACAAAACAGTGCATGCCATTGCCATTTCCGGGGAGGGCGGGGGGGTCCCCTTCCTTTATGTCGAAGGTTCTTCACCTCCCCTTAGCCTGCCCACATAGGGGTGTTTTATTGAGGGAATAAATCAAGTTGAGACGATAAATGAATAAATACGAGGCACTCAGCATTCTCTCTGTCTTGCAAACTGCAAAAAAATAACAAACTTGAGTAATAATGATACATACATATATATTTAGAATCAGTGGTTATAACGTAACAGTCTCAAAGCTGTACAAAGGGGCAAGCCTGAATCCTCTAAACCGTGTTCCTCACAAAGTCTGTATTCTAGTGTTCGTCATGTGTTGGTGTCTGTGTGCATGCACGTTTGTGTGTGCGTGCACGTTTGTGTGTGTATGCGCGTTGAGATTGGGTGGGATCTGTAATTGGTAAGGTTGAGATGACTTCCATTTCATTACATATAATTCAGGAAATTAATTTAGGTTTAATTCATGAATCTAAGCTTGCAAAATATGTTGCACCTTATCAAATTCATGAATAAAATTTGACTGTAAAATTCAGATTCCCTGATTTGACTGGATGTTGAATGGCATTGATCCCCAACTCTCAGCTTATAGTAGCAGTGAATTAATATCTGGGGTGGATTGTGTACAAATGAAGACAGAACATTGAGGGATAGAAAGATGCACTTTAAACTCCACACACTCCCATGCTGTGTGTGTGTGTGTGTGTGTGTGTGTGTGTTGGTATAATGGTGAAAATAAAAGAATCATGACGGAGCCCTTTAAAATGTATCTACTCTTGCAGCATAGTTTTGCAGCATAGTGCTGATAGATCAGGGGTTGGTGGATGAGGCCGAAGGGGACGAGGGTCTAGGGTGGATGAGGCCGAAGGGGATGAGGGTCTAGGCTGTAGGGTTATGTCTGGGGTGGATGAGCTGTGTCTGCCATGCTCTGGAATGGCCCATGTTCGATGGCGGTAGAGGTCCAGTAGACGGTCATAGGAGTTGCTTATGCGGTTCTGGGATGAGTCACATGGGCAAATCTCCATTTTACAGCAGGTGCCAAACACCCATGCATGTGTGTCCTATACCAAACCATTTTAAAACTGCACTTTTAGCTCTTACAATAGTGATCAATATCGCCCGCTATGGTCGCAAGCACAAAAGAGGCAATTCAAAAGAAACAGTTGTGTTGTAGATATTCGCATAGGTTTCTGAAATGGTGAAGAAACAGACCAGTAGCAACAACAGAATGACGCTGCTGTGTGGTCACTTGGACCGTGGGCTCCAGTTAGATGGGCAGAATGTCTGTATCAATAAGTTATATAATATAGGTCAAAATATGCCTTAGTAGATCATACCTGTAGAAGCTTAAATAAAGAAGTGAATGAACAGAATGGCTACTCCAATGTTGAGTAAAATGACCATGACCACCAGAATAGAGCTGGAGCCCTAGGAAGAGAAAGAAAGAATTAGTTCTTAGATCAACCCATATTTAGCAGTTTGATTCCATTTAATAGATAATACTGTCTAGTCAAGTCAATGGTTTGATCTATCAATCGGACTTCAATTCACTTCCAGTCCTGGGTTAGAATTTAAACGGATTCCAAAAGCGTTTAGCGTTAGTGGAATACAGGCTCCTTCTGACATTATTGTTGGATCTTGTAATTGTGAGGAGAGCATGCAGAGCACTTACTGAGTTTGATTTGAGGGCGAGATGCTCTGCGTCCTGCTCCAGGGTGATGGGCGGGGACTTGAGGGGCGGGGACAAGGTGAGGTCCCTGTGCAGAGGCCACTCCTCCAGCTCCGCCCCCACATTCAGACTGTCCAGCATCTGAACAGAGTCCATGGATCCTTCCTTCACCGGACGCAGACCCCGGGGCCGCAGCCGGCTGCCTTTGGGACCCGGAGACTCCTGGCCCAGCCCCTGGGGCATCTGGGAAATAGAGTCTGGGGGCTGAAGCCTCATATCTACTGTGTAGTCACTCAGCCTCTCCTCCTCCTGACCTGTGAGGCGTGAGTGGGCAGGGCTCCACCTAAGGGTGCTTTCAGCAGTCCAGCTCCCAGGGGGGCCGTCCAGCCCTTGGTCAGCCAAGGCATGCTCGCTAAGCTTGTGGTTGGAGGAAATGTGTTGCTTTGGGTGATGGTTGGAGTAGACATGCTCTGGTGGGTGATGGTTGGAGTAGACATGCTCTGGTGGGTGATGGTTGGAGTAGACATGCTCTGGTGGGTGGTGGTTGGAGTAGACATGCTCTCGAGGGTTGTAATTGGAGGAGACATGGTCCTTTGGGTTGTGATTGGAGCAGATGTAATCTTGGGACTTGTGATTGGAAGAAGCATGCTCACAAGTCTTGTGATTGGACATGTTATGCTCCAAGGCCTTGTGATTGGATAGAATGTGCACCTGCGGCTTGTAATTGGAAGAGGCATGCTCGCAGGCCTTGTGATTGGTGGAAGAATGATCCCATGTTTTGTGATTGGAGGATGTGTACTCCCTTGACTTGTGATTGGATGAGGCATGCTTTGAGGGCTTTTGGTTGGACGAGGAGTGCTCCCAGGACCTGTAGGAGGAAGCATATTCCTGGGACTTGTGATTAGCCGAGGATTTCTCCCTTGGCTTGTGATTGGAGGGGGCTTGCTCGTGACCGTTAATTTGGCCCTCCTGCTCTTCCAGAAGGGACGGGGTGGTGGAGCAGCTGCTCCCCCCTCGATCTGGATATATGTCCTCTGTCCAGTTGTTAGCCCCGCCCCTGGGGAGATCCATGCCCCGCCCCTCCACCAGCACTTGGATCTCAGCCCCACCCTGATGGTCCACGGCGCTCTGGCGCATGAAGCAGGCGTTCCTGGGCCGGTGGGCGTGCTTGGGCGGGCTGCGGGGGGGCGAGGGGGGGACGCTCAGCACGGGGCTCAGGTCAGGGGTCACGACAGGCGGCGTGGTGTCCGGGGTGCACAGCTCGGGGCTGTCTGTTCCCGTGGAGATAACCTCGTGGTCTTTGTCCTTGGGCCTCTGACACTCGAGCCCTAGCAGACAGGCGGAGAACGGCATCCAATCAGGTGTTTTGGCAGACATCCACCACAAATACATTAGACGTACACAGCGATAGTGGTTACAGAGACAGAGTACAACAGAAGGAGAATAATAAGAAGCATTGCAGACTGTCTGAATCTGGCCAGACTGTCACAGTTGGCTTCTCTCTCTTCAACTCACCGTTTCCGTAGATATGGAAGGAAGGCGAGAGCTCTTTAGCAGCAGCCCGGGCCAGACGCCCCTCCTCCAGGGCTTTCTGGGCCACGCCCTCCGCCGCCTCCGCCTTTCCACGGGCGTGGCTCATCCTTAAAGGGACAGACACAATTAAAGGGACAGACTTAATCAGAGCAAACCTGTGTAGGTGGTTTATCTTGGTACATGAGTTGCCCTAAGGAGTGTTGTACATAGTTTCCTGTCTGCCCTGGTTTTACTAAGATTGTTCCCTTTTTAAGAAGACTGTTCCAGTGAGTGTATTACTCTCCGGGACACCACAGTATAGGCTATGGCCTGGTTTTTGTGGCTTTATTTATTTTATTTTGTGGTTAATGATCTGTTTTGCCACATCAGGGACATCATGACCAACTCTTTTATACATGGACAAGATAATTCTAAAAAGTTTTTCAGCAGGCAGCCATATTGTGTATCAGTAGACAAAGGGAACAGGGGTCATGACTCTTCTGTCTTGTCAGGTGTATTCCTGAATGGCTGCTTCAAGATCTGGACTAAAAACCGCTGCCTCAGGACTTCCTGAAGCCATGGTCACGGTGCCTAAGAGTCACTCTCACAACAAATACATGGCAGCATAGAGATGAAGTCATGAGTCCCATTGATTCCTGTGACTGACGCCAGTGACTGAACTCAGGTGTTGGAGCAGAACTCAAACAGTCCAGGGGTGCAGGGCCTGGCATCTCTAACCTGGACAGGGCGATCTCCGCCTTCTGCTTGGCGATGTCTGCCGCCTTCTCCGCCGCCTCCACGGCCCGGTCCACCTTCTCCCGGATCTTACTGGCCCTCAGTGGGATCAGGTTCTTGCGCTTGCCGCTCACCAGTGCGTTCTGCTTGTACTTCCCCTCCTCTTTGGTGCCGTCAGGGAAGGTGGTGCAGCCGTAGCCGTGCCGCTTGTTGGCGGTCCACTCGCCCTCGTAGCGCAGCCCGTCCGACCGCCGGCTCACGCCCCAACCCGCCCGCTGGTCGCTCCTCCACTCGCCGGCGTAGGTCTCCGTCACGGTGGCGTCCACGGGGGCGCCCTGCTCGCCCTCGCTGGCGTTGGAGTGGATGTCGGAGGCGGCGGAGCTGACCGTGCTCATGCCCGCCTCGCTGCAGAAGGAGCTCTGCTTGCTGAGCTGGCTGGCCAGGGAGCTCTTGGACTCCGAGCGCCGCAGCTTCAGCCCGCTCAGGATGGACTGGCGGAAGCGGCCTTTCCTCTTCCGCTGGCGGTCAGCCTCGCTTGGGGCGGTCAGAGCGAAGCCGCTCCTCCCCACGGGACTCCCGGCCAGGCCGGCCACGGCGCTGTCGGTGGGCGTGGCGACGCTGCCGTCCTCCAGCAGGGTGGGCGGGCCGTGGCTGTGCTCGGAGCGGAGGGAGTTTATGGACGTGCGCAGCGGGAAGAGGATGACGGCGGCCATGCCATACGGCACACTCTGCCGCACGCCATACCCATGACGCATCCCACCCAGCCACTGGCCCTGGTACGTCCCTGAGAGAGAGAGAGAGAGAGAGAGAGAGAGAGAGAGACAGACAGAGAGAGAGAGAGAGAGAGTGAGAGACAGAGGGAGAGAGAGTGAGAGACAGACAGAGAGAGAGAGAGACAGAGAGAGAGACAGAGAGAGAGAGAGAGAGAGTGAGAGACAGAGGGAGAGAGAGAGAGGGAGAGAGAGAGAGAGACAGAGAGACAGACAGAGAGAGAGAGAGAGTGAGAGACAGAGATATCATTTGAGTGAGATATATAATTTATGTTTACAGCAGAAATATTGAAGGAAGTGACTAATTGACGAAATTAAAAATGTGTAATTGATAATATTGCATGAAAGAGTAGTATTGAGGACATATTTAACCTGTTACATGGGCATATTGTTGCAACTGTAGCATCAAAGTTATAGTGATATCTGAATCTCTAAAACAAGCAGTGTTATAATTGGCATTGAATGTGCAGTTCTTTAAGTCCCTCACACCGAGATGATCTATGTACACTTGTCACTTGCTGCTTAAATTCCTCAAATCCATGGAAGACTAACAAGGTTTACACGACATAGTAAGCTACTAGCCTACATATAAGCCACTAAGCCATGTCCCAATCCCCACTTTACTATAAACACTACTCTTACTTGCCATGCCTACTGGTTTGAATGAACTGCTACTCTGAGAGCTATAGAGTGGCGGCAGAGCGGAAAGACTCCATTGGAGATTAATTGACCGCATATCATACTATGAAAACACGTTTAGTGGCCTCACCCTCAGGCACCATGTGCATGTTCATATTCTCTGTGATGCACATAGTAGACTATAGGCTATCAAATCAATCCAGCTGGCACTTTAACGTCTATCGAAAAACACACGACGGTAAGTAATAATCAGCATATCAGGCTAATTAAAATGGGCCTGTTTCGGTTGTGGGGAAGCTGGCCTCGACACTGCATTAACATGTGTAACTTTCAGCAGTCTTGGGAGTAATCTGTTCTTTGTCCACTCTCCCATATCCTAGATGAATGGTTTTAGTGGCCATGCACTCACACCGTGGTTGTCTGGCTCTGTGCAATGCAAGGAACTGTCCGTGGTGCTGAAATGTACAGTTCCAGACGGACGAAGAAGGTGTGTCGAACCAGTGAAAATACACATTTGTATTGGACACATTAGTGACGTGATTCGGTTTATACTATATCCTCCGTGTGTTGGGTTGTGGCACGTTTATTGGGTTGTGGAAAATATGAAGAGCGATCTCGTGACGCAGTCTTTCTTTTCTTTCTTTTTTTTACAATCTTGTTAGAGCGATATGGTCCCCGCTAATTCACAAACCAAATAATGCCGTGGGGTGATATGGAAACGATTGCTCGGGATTCCTATGAAGCTACAGCTGCTAGTAAACAATCTCTACACCAATGCAGCACCGACCGACCGTGTTTCCATGGTCCCCTGCATCACTTATTGACCTCGCTCTCTCCCTTCCCCGCCCCCCTCTCAGCTCATCCGGGTCTCAGCTCATCCGGGTCCTGTGCGATGGAAGCGGCAGAGCTGCATTGGTTATCAAACGGCCCAGATTAGCGCCCAAGTCAGAAAACGCCACTGACAAGACCAACGCGCCAATCAGGGCGCAGAACAGAGATGGTCTCCAGTGACAGGCTGACCTGCTGTCTCTGCGTTACCATGGTGATTTACAGTACAGAGGCGTCTGTAGTTTAATGCAGGGAGAGAAAAGGAATGTGAACCAGAGGGGAGGAGATGAGCTACTGTAAATGTGAGGATGCAACAGGCCTAAAATTAGATGGCAGATATTACATCAAGATGAATGCATTGACTTATTGTGAACATTATGGGCACCAGGTTTTTTTAATTACATCTGTTTCGCGATCTAGACAGTGTTAGCCTAATGTGTACAATGGAATAGATCATATAGGCCTAGCCTACTATTTTACCATAATGATATAGTCTACGAGTGGCCATTTATGTTTAGAATTTGATGTGAACTATATTAATAATAGCCTATCCACGTGATGGGCTATTATGTAGGCTAATCATCTTTAGGGTCTGAATCATCCATGGAAAAGCAGTTCGGGGTCACGGAAACAGGGCATGGGGTGAAATCATTCAAATGGGAGAGGCATTCACAGTAACTTGATCTAGGGGCACAAGCCTCGATTCAAGGGCCTTTTCAGTGAAATGGTTGATGATGTGCATTTTCTCTTGATTTCAGATGGAAATACATTTACTCAATCTGTTCATTGCCAGTGATTGTTGGTGGAGTGTGTTTCTGGGTGCAGGTGCTCAGTGTGAGGGTCTCACCTCCGTCAGAGTAGGTCTCAGTACCGTATCCATCCTGCAGGCCGTTGCTCCAGGTCCCCTCGTAGCGGGCCCCGCTGGCCGTGCTCTCCAGCTGCCCGTAGCGGCCCTTGAAGCCCTGCGTCCACTCCCCCCTGTACTCCCAGCGGCCCTTGCTCTCCACGCCCACGCCGTGCCGCTTGCCCTGTGCCCAGGTGCCCTGGTAGCTGTTCCCACTGGGCCAGGTATACACACCCAGGATCTCGAAGCCGTGGCTCCAGGCCCCCGCGTACTCGCCCTGGCCCTGCGGGCCCGTGCAGACCCCTCTCCCATGGGCCTTGCCCTGCTCCCACCCCCCGCAGTACGACCCCCCGTCATCAAAGTCAAACCTGCCTCCAGTGGACATGCATGAAACAGGTTTAGGCAAATCCTCAGAACGTGAAGAAGAAAGGGCTGGTGAACAGAGGAGCACTCAGTGGAGGGAGGCTGTGTGAGGATGAGTGGATGAGGGAGGCTGTGTGTGGATGAGGGAGGCTGTGTGTGGATGTGAGAACAGAGAGGTGCAGCACCCTGGTTCTTATTCCTCTCGCTTTTAGACGCAATAAAATGACAGGTTGCCTGCATCAAATAGAGCCGGTTTATTCCAAGAGCTTCACCTCAGGATGGAAAAGCCGAACCCTGGCGGTGGAAGAGGCGGCTCTGGCGTGACAGATGCTCTGTCGGGCGTGCTCCTTCCCATGGGCCTGCAGGCACTCCTCCTCCTCCACCTCCCTCCTACTCCACACAGCCTCGCCAGCTGGGGAGCTCAGCAACCCACCCTCTTCCTCGATTTGTGGGGCAGTCCAGACAGGCGAGGCCCAGGCCTTCCCAGTACTCCCAGAGGCCCACACAGCGGCAGCAGCGACCGCGATGGGCTCAAGCAGACATTACACCACCCCTACAGCCGTGCCGCACCGGCACACAGAGATGGAGAGAGATACAGCAGAGGGATGGTACCGCACCAGTACGCCAGAAAAAAAGAGAGTCGGAGAGAAGATGAGGCTATTTCTATAGCATGCCCTGGAAACGGCAATCCAGGCTCCCTTTAAACACACACGTCCATAATCACACACACACACACACACACACTCACACCTCAGACGACCTAACAGGCTGTGTATATCCCCGTTGCTCCTAACAGGCTGTGTATATCCCCGTTGCTCCTCTTATTCCTGGTCCTCTTGTTTCCTCCTCTTGCTGTGCTCCTGCTGTGCTCTAGAGAGGAGCCGCTCTTCTGAAGATGAGGACGCGGAAAAAACACAATCACGCTCTCCTGTTTCCTTTCGCCTTCTCCATTTTAGTGCTCACATAATTCTGGATGGTTAATATATCCTATTTCCCTCTTAGTCATATTGTGGTCTCTCGCTCTCCCTCTCTCTGAAATCTGCTCATTACAGGAGTGTTCCAGCCCAGCCAGCACCCCTCCCCCACATGCACACTCCTTCCCAGCTCTTAAAGAGGTAGAGACGGAGGAGAGGGGGGTGGGGGGGGCAGCTAGGATCACTGTGCTGTCCCATTGGGGATACAGCCTGCTTCTCCTAATTACCCAGCCTAATTTCACCCTGTGGCTCTATCCTCCCCCTCCTCCTCTTCCCTAAAACAGGGAAGTCAGCAATCCATGTATACTACACTAGTGTTTCCTGGCTATAGAAATTGTGATTCCAAAATGTACTCAAAAGCTGATATTCATTCCTCATTCAATTGTTTTAGAAAAACAAACGGATGTCATTGCCACTCTAATGTCTTCTTTAGTTAGTTTTCTGGCATTTGAAGACATACTGTATAATGTAAAATCACATTTATAAACATCCCGCATGTTAAGCTTTAGTGAGGAGATGTTCCTTACCCTCCATTTCAGATTCTTCTTAGTTTGCCCATATGGCATCACAATATGTGATCTCAAAGAGATACGAACACATTACATTCCAATTACATTAGTCTTCTTTTCATTTAGGGCAGCTGTCCATATGAAGCCATTGTAAATAAATTATACTTTTTAATCAATTAACACTTTGGCACATAAACAGACTGACAGTATTGGAACGCCTTAACACCGAACATTCCATCAGCTGGATTCACCATGACCAGGTACATGACCAGGTACATGACCAGGTACATGACCAGGTACATGCAGTGGAAGACTTGACCACGGCAGAAAAAACATGGTATAACTTAAAGCAATACATTGCAATATTTGGACCTTTACAAACATGTCTGGTGCTAATTCTCCAATTATATTTACTAAAAGTAAGCTGAATCGTCCAAACAGTCTACTCAGAAAGATAATACATTGACATTTATTACCTTTTAAAACTCGCGCCCCCGGGACGCAGCATTCAGTCGAAGTGCGCATGCGTATGCGCAACTATTCCAGCGTCTATGGATATCATGCGTTTTTTAGCTCAATGATATCATGGTGGAGGTGAGAAAACCAAAGTGAAACATCACGGAGGAAGCCAGAAAAAGAAAATCTGATAACGTTACGACAGTATGACAGTGCACTTATGCGCAGAGCCTGTGAGGTGACTACACAGTTTGATAAGCATGATTGTACTTACGACATGATGCGCTCAATGTCCCCCTGATAATGAAGTGAAGAGTCATCTGTGTCTCTTTGGATATGTATCATTCATCCATAGAACACTTGCTGCGATAGGATCAAGTCCTCTAAACACAACAATCAAAAATCTGAAATACACCAGAGATGAGAAACATGACAACCTGCTTTGGGGTTGCACAAGGGAGCTGCCTTGGTCCATTACTATTCTCACTATACATGCGACCACTCTGCGACATCATTAGAGAGCACAATATGGTTTCATAGTTATGCCGATGACACACAACAGTACATCTCTGCTGAACCAAATGATTCTGCAGCTATATACTCCATTATTACCTGTGCCCTAGCAATAAATACATGGATGAGCAATAACTCTCCCCCACTTGCTCCAGCACGCATGCGCACAGGCCAGCGCGCAGACTGGCTATTCTCCGGCTCACATTCTCTGCGCTACGATCGTTGTTGGTGCCGAGAATATTGTCGTCGTCATCGTCAGCAACAATCCGATCGTAGCGCAGAGAATGTGAGGGAGAATAGCCAGTCTGCGCGCTGGCCTGTGCGCATGCGTGCTGGAGCAAGTGGGGGAGAGGCGTGTAAAGATCATATTACAGAGGCTAAAGACCCCGTATTTGAAAACAAAAACAACAATGGCTCGCGTTGAGGAATCTCAACTGTCGATTCATCCAATCTGATTGATGAAAACAACCGTTTTGAGGCCGAAAATGGATTTTGAGAAACTGCATTCCCGTTGCCCCGTCCGACGCCATTACATGGATATACTGGCTCGCGCTGGATTTTAAATTTCTTCTACAGGCCTCCGAACAACACAAAAGTGATCTCGGTGAGTCAAACTTCTTATAATATGTCGTAAATAAGGTCCAGGTTGTCAAAAACGAGCATTTTCCTTTAAGTTAACTTCAAAACTGAAATCCTACTGATCTGCACTAAAACAAAAAGAGAAATGCGGTTTAATGATCTGGGGAAACTGACATCCTCGACTAAACCTGAAGTCTTGGTGTTATCCTAAATTCAGATCTAAGCTTCAAGCCCCAAATTAACAAGGTGATGAATACTATCATTTTCCCACCTTAGAAACATAGCTAAAGCACAGCCATTTATAAATCAAAAAGATGCTGTAAAACTCATTCATGCCTTTATTTCAAGCCGACTTGATTAATGCACTTTTCACTGGCCTCCCGAGAAAAAAAACAGACATTCACAACGGCACCTTGGCTATTAACCAGAACTACTAGTCAGCTACAAGCTATTAGTCCAGTCTTAGCTGCTCTGCACTGGCTTCCAGTAACATTTAGAGTTGATTTTAAGGTCCTCCTCCTTATATACAAAGCTCTTAATGGGCGAGGACCAAGCTACACTGCCAACACCCGTCTACAACGTGCCCTGAAGAACACTGCGATCACATGCTGCTAGTTTATTACAGGTTCCCAGCAACAAACTGAAGAAGACTGGGAGCAACTATGCCCCAAAGCTATTGAACACACTGTCTACAGATGTCACGGAAGTCAGCTCTCTCATCCTTGAAAAGAAAGCTAAAACCAGGCCAGGTCACGCCTGGCTTATGTGTGTTGGCTGGCATGTTTCTGTGTGGGACTGGTAGGACGGTAATGTCTGATAAATAAAGATGGGTCTTGTCACCTGGACACATCAGTTCCAATGCTTCCAATGCTAATCCAGCACAATGAGAGCGGGATAGCCAGTTAGCTCATGGGCTCACAACAACTAGCAGCAGCTTCCATAACATTAATGGTAGCGGTCAGTGGCTAAAGCAGTTACACTGATGATTCCTGTAATGTTAGCTATTTTGCTGCAATAGGTTCAACTTTTGTTTCTGGATAAAGGTCATGACTTGCTGTTTTGCACTTCCCTTTAGGTGGTGAATAAATAGACCCAAGACACAGTGGGTTATTTGGACATCTACTAGGATCTTGATATTATATTGATATGAAGATATGAAAGTAAAGTATTTGCCCTTAGAAGTAAATTGTAATTAAAATGGTTCTCAGCTAAGTAACCTAAGTGTAGGCAGACTTGAAAGGTCAATTGTAATAATATCATGAATGAACAATTGTAAACATAGTACTCAACAGAATAGGTAATATTCAAGACTTGATTGAAACTTTTCCTAAATGCTTTATTAAACATACAGACATGCACATTAAAAGTAGCCATAAGTTGTTATTTTGCATGTGCTCTCAGGACATGTTGTGGTTGTGACCATCTTTGTAAAGAAGAGAGGCATGTAATGCACATGTATACAGTAGTAGAGTCAGTTGTCTATTGTATAGACAAGGTGTTCAATTGCTCAAGTGTTGTCAGGTGTTGAGTTTGAGTGTTCAGGCTCAAGTGTACAGTGGTGCATAGTCAGTTGTCTATTGTATAGACAAGGTGCAAGGTGTCACGTGTTCACTTGTTGGTCCAGGGGGTAGCATGTGTGCCATTGTTATAATTAGAGTGAGGGCCTATGTATTATAGTACAACTACAGTACTATAAACAACTGACTCTGCACCACTGTACACTCGAACCAACACCTGACAACACTTGAGCAATTGAACACCTCGTCTATACAATAGACAACTGACTCTGCACTACTGTATACTAACGGTGTAACGGTACATTTTCGTACCGTACCGTACGGTACGGGGCTTTCGGTACGGTACCGACATGTGCTGAGCGAACCGAACGGTACAGTCATGTGCCGAGCGACCCGACAGATCATTCCAGCAGATCCCTTTCAGTAGACTGACGCAAAATATTTGTCACAGTTGTGACAATGGGCTGTTTCTTAATCGACTCTTGTGAAATAGCGCCACACTTTGAACCTTTTACTCTCTGCCATCACTTCTGTCACTGTGAAAACGAGTCTCCTCGCATCGCAGGTGTGTGTGTGTGTGCCCCCCCCCCCCACCTCAGTTCGGCTCGCTCACACTGCGAAAAAGGCTATACATGGGGACCTTTGTAATCCATCTCCCATCTAATTGTACCGCAAGTTACTTAGGCCTACCATATTTTGCCGAGCACATAAGTCATTTTATATAGGCTACAGTCCCGTACGACCTGCGTCTGTGATTTGCAAACGAGTAGCCTACGAGCAGTGTCATCATATCAGCGCACAACTCACATGTCAGTGGGCTCGCGTTGATATTCAGTCGTCCTCATTACGGTCCTCCTGAGGTAAAACTATTAATTCTGTTCGTTTGCCTTAGCCTAATGCACCGTAATGAAACACAGGTAGGCTAAGGGAATAATTTATATATCACGGAGGTTCCAATGTAAGCTATAGTCCTTGCAATGAGAGAAATGAAACTCAGAGGCTGCACACAGCGAGCGCTCGTTTGTACACGCACATTTGCACACATAGTCTATATCTCTGTGGGAAAAAAGGCTGATTTATTTTTTAGTAAAGATTTTAATTTTTCAATTTTTTGAGCCGTTAATTTTGCATTTTTACCCTTTTTGTAACTTTTCGCTATGCCTACAGTTTTAACAGCTCATACACATATTATATATCGAAATGTTCACACAACTGTGCTGATTCGTACAATGTAAGTATCTAAGCTGTGTGACTTACCGATTTTGAGATATGACGATTTGTTCGGCAACTGCTCTCCCCATTGAAACATATGGTGCCGCACTAACTTCTGAGCTGCTAATTTTGCATTTTTACACTTTTTCTAACTTGTCGCCATGCCTACAGTGTTTAAGCTATACAGACATATTATACATAGAAATATTCTGCAAGTTCTCAGGATTCCTATGGTGTCAATATATAAGCTGTAACATTTATAGTTTTTGTGATAGAGCTGTCTGAAGCGGACCATGTCTAGGATCAGAGTGTCAGTTGGGATTAGAGTGGTAGCAGCTGTTGCTTTATTTGAATTTGTGTGCATGTGCAGCCTCTCTTAAAGGTACAGGCACCCTTTTATAACTAATGTGGTAGCACAGAACTCAGCCAAAGTGGAATAGAGACACATGATCTTCACTGGTGGGGGCCGGTGGGTAGCCCGGAGAGGAGTACACCGTCCCTGACTGGCTATGACCAAAAGGGGCGGAGCCTCGCCACCACGCCACTATTCACGCCACAGAACCCACTTTTCAGCCCCTGAGTGGGCTAGAGACACACAGTCTTCAATGGTGGATGCATGGAAATTGCTTGGAGGTCACTGAACTGTCCACAACTAGCTGTGACCCAGGGGGCGGAGCCTAACCAGCACGCCACTATCCACGCCATGGGCCCCACAACTCAGCCCGAGTAGGCTAGAGACACGGTCTTCACCGGTGGAGTCAGGTAGGTGGCCCGGAGAGGGGTACACTGTCCCCGACTGGCTCTGACCTGAGGGGGCGGAGTCTCACCACCACGCCACTATCCACGCCACGGGCCCCACAACTCAGCCCCTGAGTGGGTTTGAGACACACGGTTTTCACCGGTGCGGGCGGTGTAGCGAACCCTAGCTAGATAATGCGGTGAAGCGTACTGATGTTTCCAAAAGCCTTTTATTGTTCAGCCGTCCTTATATTGAACACAATGCCTTCCTATCAGTTTCCTCAAGAAACACCGTAAGAGCTACAGGAGATGATAGAAATAAAATGAACTCTTACAACATACAAACTTAAACAGTAGACCATATCAATTAGTGTATAAGAAAGCTAGCATTACTGTAGCGTTACAGCCATTCATTTCAACTATATCTAACATCAGCATGCCATTGCGGTAGAAATGCATCAACTGAATTAAATACTTCTTAACAGTTAGATCGAAACAAATCACACAACAAACAATACCTTGTTCCCGTTCCAGCTAGGTGCTTAATGGTTTACAGGCAACAAAAAAATGTTACAGGGAGCAATATACAGAAGGTTAGTAGCTATAGCCTTGCCGTCTTTTCTAAGCATTACTCCCGCCAGCGCCAACTAAACAACTTTTCCTTTTTAGCGCGGAATCCTACTTCCGCTGAGAGGTTACCAAAATAAAGGTCTCATAATATGAACAAACCAAAAAACAGCACTAAGAAAAATAAAGGCTTGCAGGAAGTAACTACTTAATAAAAAGTCCTCACTAAGGGTTATTTACACTCCCACCAATCATGAGTAAATAATGGAGCGGTATACAGTTTACATTAAGCACAAATGATTTGCTTTAACTGAAAATGGCCTTCCCTTTTTGAAAACCACAGACAACGTATGTCACAGGTGGAAACTCTTATACTTAAACTAACTAAGATCATGCTATGAGGAGTGAGTTTTATGAACTATAAGGAGAGGGAGCAGATTCAGCTAGACTCCAGCAGCAATACTAGCTTCTGGACGGGGCGCTCGACCTCAGACATCTTATGGAGGCGCTCTCCTCTTTTGCCAAGCTGTCTATCACCGAGGCAGACCTTAACTCTCCTTACTAGTCCGTCTTTGTCAGTAGTAGTTCCTGAGACTCTACCCAATCTCCATTCGTTCCTGTGCACATCCTCTCCTTTGATCATGACAACATCTCCAACTTGCAGATTTCTTCTGGGGGTCTGCCAACGCTGTCTGAGAGAGATGTTGGCAAGGTATTCCTTTCGCCACCGACTCCAAAACTGTTCTGCAAGGTACTGAACATGTCGCCATCTTTTCTTGCCATACACGTCCTCTCTGCTGAGTTCCCCTGGGGGAGGTAGGGCCTTGGCAGACTTCATGGTCAGCAGAAGATTGGGGGTGAGAGGCTCGAAGCTATGGGGATCGCTGAGGTTGGTAACTGTCAGTGGACGACTGTTGACGATTGCCATAGCTTCATAGAGTAAAGTCCGCAGCGAAGCATCATTCAGCCTACCAGAGAGGTTACCAAAATAAAGGTCTCATAATATGAACAAACCAAAAAACAGCACTAAGAAAAATAAAGGCTTGCAGGAAGTAACTACTAAATAAATAGTCCTCACTTAGGGTTATTTACAGGCAGATAGGTGGCCCGGAGAGGGGTACACTGTCCCCGACCAGATCTGACCTGAAGGGGCGGAGTCTCGCCACCACGCCACTGTCCACGCCACGGACCCCACAATTCAGCCGGAGTGGGCTAGAGACGCACGGTCTTCGCCGGTGGGTGCATGGAGATTGCCCGGTCCATAGTAGTACTAGCAGTAGCTGTTTCATACAGCTGCAGCAGCTAGCCCACCTCACATTTTCTCCAGGAAATGTACTTTCTAGTTAACAAATATGACCCAAGCTCGTTACATAACTTCTATAACATCCAGTGACAAAATATGTCCACACCAAGGAATGAACTCACAACCTTCGCGGTGATAGGCAGCACACATGGAGGTATAATATAAACAGCGCACTATCCACTCGGCCACCGCTGACCTGGGAAATCTGTGGAGTCTTTTTGTTTTGATGTTCTGGGACCACTGCCTCTTGTGGTAGCAACAATGGAATTGCAGGTCAACAATGAAAAGAAAGAGGAAGGGAGCGACAAATAGGATTCCCTCTTCTTGGTGGTTGGCTTACAGCCAACACACAAAAAAGTATCTCTTCACTTCAGCCTTTAACTAGCTCCTTTTGCACTTGCTTGCTACTGTGCCTCTTTTAAAATGTTATAGTTATCTGCAGTATCTGGGATATGCTAACTCATCCTATTTGGAAAAAACAGCCGATGAAAGAAATCTCTCAGCCTTCAGAAGGTTTATGTACACTATTGTCGAAAATAGACAAATTGTATTGGCTTATGTTTATTACACTAAATACAACATAATGTCCAAGTGATTTTTTTGGCCTTTATTAGTTGAGTCCAACTTATGTAAAGCTGAAATAACTGTTTTTTTTTTCACATTGTCAAAACTCATTGAAACCACCTGATATCAGACTTTCATTGAGCCATGGCGTCCTAATAGCATCCAACTTCAATGATTCACCCCGACCAATCGCCACAGCTCGTTATTCCAGCCTTTCTGCCTGTGTTGTCAAATTATGGCCCGCAACCTTGCTCCGCCCCCGTGCCTAAACATATATTATACGTTTTGCCTTTCATTTGTAAACGAGTCTTTTACTGCCATCTAGCAGTAGGAAATTACTTATTGCCACTTTAATTTGTTGACAAATCTTACTCTTGAACAGTTACCCTTGCCTTCAAAGAGGATGATTACTTTTCAGTAATTTTCAGAACATTTTTAAGTTATTCATTTTCAATATTCTTCACCATTTCAATAATTACTTTCCCCTTTGACATTGTGTAGATTTAATACAAAAAGCCTAACAATACAACACTGGCACTTTTTCTCTACAATATTTCCCTTCACTCCAGCGACAGCACAGGGTGACATCATGTTTTGGGTGACGTGTTTGTTTTTCCGTTAGCAGGATCACACAAAAACTACCTCACCGATTTTCATGAAACTTGGTGGAAGCGTGTAGCATGGCCACCTTAATTACAACAACACTTAGAATGAAGCCAGCTCCCCGTGTGGGGATGCTAGAGACAGGGTTTGGACTGGGGTGTTCAGGGGGATGTTAGACACACAGGGTTTGGACTGGGGTGTTCAGGGGGGTGCTAGAGACAGGGTTTGGACTGGGGTGTTCAGGGGGGTGTTAGAGACAGGGTTTGGACTGGGGTGTTCAGGGGGGTGCTAGAGACACAGGGTTTGGACTGGGGTGTTCAGGGGGGTGCTAGAGACAGGGTTTGGACTGGGGTGTTCAGGGGGGTGCTAGAGACAGGGTTTGGACTGGGGTGTTCAGGGGGATGCTAGAGACGTGGGGTTTGGACTGGGGTGTTCAGGGGGGTGCTAGAGACGTGGGGTTTGGACTGGGGTGTTCAGGGGGGTGCTAGAGACGTGGGGTTTGGACTGGGGTGTTCAGGGGGGTGCTAGAGACACAGGGTTTGGACTGGGGTGTTCAGGGGGGTGCTAGAGACGTGGGGTTTGGACTGGGGTGTTCAGGGGGATGTTAGACACACAGGGTTTGGACTGGGGTGTTCAGGGGGATGTTAGAGACACAGGGTTTGGACTGGGGTGTTCAGGGGGATGTTAGACACACAGGGTTTGGACTGGGGTGTTCAGGGGGATGCTAGAGACACAGGGTTTGGACTGCTCACATGCGTTTGCGCACGCAGATCCACAAAATGCATTCATCATGGGCAGAAGTCTGTGCTCTCCGAGCACCGTTTCTAGTTTTCCAGAGCAATGCCATTTTGTTAGAGGCTTTGTGGGCATCTGTTCTGATGGGGGAGGTCTACAGGGGATTATTAAAAGATTTGCTAAGCAGTCAATTTATCCATCCTTGAGGGGTTGTTTCAACAACCTGCATTTTTATTTGCAAAATACAACATTATGTTTACTGTTATTGGATATAAATGATTACAGTAACACATGAAGAACATACATTGCATCCAACAGGAAAAAAAGAAGAAATTACAAAAATGAAGATAGCTGGATGGACTGGATGCATCAGTCCTCCTTGTAGGGGAATGAAGTGTGAATTCCCTTGGTGTGCCTGTGAGGTTAGTCCAGGCCATTCTGTGAGGTGGACAGGCAGGGTGGAACCACTGAGGGGCAGCTTAGTTTCCTTAGGTGAGGATGTCGTGGGCCTGTTGCTCCACCAGCATGGCCATGTTCTTCACATCTCCGCACCACAGGTCCAGCCTCTCTTTCATGCCCTTGATCTGAAAGCAGAGTGAGGGTTAAGGAGATGAAAGCAGAGTGATGGTTAAGGAGATGAAAGCAGAGTGAGGGTTAAGGAGATGAAAGCAGAGTGAGGGTTAAGGAGATGAAAGCAGAGTGAGGGTTAAGGAGATGAAAGCAGAGTGAGGGTTAAGGAGATGAAAGCAGAGTGAGGGTTAAGGAGATGAAAGCAGAGTGATGGTTAAGGAGATGAAAGCAGAGTGATGGTTAAGGAGATGAAAGCAGAGTGAGGGTTAAGGAGATGAAAGCAGAGTGAGGGTTAAGGAGATGAAAGCAGAGTGAGGGTTAAGGAGATGAAAGCAGAGTGAGGGTTAAGGAGATGAAAGCAGAGTGAGGGTTAAGGAGATGAAAGCAGAGTGAGGGTTAAGGAGATGAAAGCAGAGTGAGGGTTAAGGAGATGAAAGCAGAGTGATGGTTAAGGAGATGAAAGCAGAGTGAGGGTTAAGGAGATGAAAGCAGAGTGAGGGTTAAGGAGATGAAAGCAGAGTGAGGGTTAAGGAGATGAAAGCAGAGTGAGGGTTAAGGAGATGAAAGCAGAGTGATGGTTAAGGAGATGAAAGCAGAGTGAGGGTTAAGGAGATGAAAGCAGAGTGAGGGTTAAGGAGATGAAAGCAGAGTGATGGTTAAGGAGATGAAAGCAGAGTGAGGGTTAAGGAGATGAAAGCAGAGTGAGGGTTAAGGAGATGAAAGCAGAGTGAGGGTTAAGGAGAGCCGTACAGTTTACAGGCAGATTCAGTGTAATAGTTTATGCCTTGGAGGATCTGTCCCAATGTCACAATAAAACGTTAAAACAAAAAAGCAACCTTTTTCTTTAAAATGTATTTGATGGCCAGTATATCTGAGCTTATTAATTCCCTTAAGGGTAATTAACTCTAGGGATAGTGTGTGCTTACCTGCTGCAGGTCCAACACTCTTGGTTGCACCCAAGTCATCTGAACCTTCTGGTCCACCTCGTCAATATTACCCTTGATAAGGCCCACAGACAGAGCCATCATCACCAACAGTTCCACCTGCAGTACAGTGCAGACATAAAAACATTGGAGGTTAGTCAAATTCTACCATGTAAATTCTATTAAATCCCCTCCTCTCTTCTGCACCCTTCACTGACTTCCAATGGCAGCTTGCATCAGATTCAAGACTTTGGCGCTCGCCTACAGGACGGTAAAGGGGACGGCCCCTACCTATCTGCAAACGATGGTCAGGCTCCCAACTCCAGCTCCAGCACTCCCATTCTTCCACCTCTGCTGGCCGCCTAGTACCGCCCTCTCTATGAGGATGCCTGACCTCTCCAACACATCCTGTAACTCTCCCACGGGTTCTTATTACCCAATCTTACTTCCACTTTTAGTATAATGTCCAGTATGTGTGTATGGGGGGATCGGGGATACAGCCACCATGTCTCAGCCATTCCTCAGGCTTTAGGAATTATTTTAACCTCTAAAAGTCCACTTCACCAAATATTCCTGGGTTTCGGAGCCATCTTAACATTAAAACTTAAGATAATAATACATTTTGAGAGCAATTTGGGAAATTGGAAGTTAAACTTTTTTTTATGATTTACTCTTAAAGTCGCACTGAAACGGACGTTTGAGATCTAACTTCCGTAGTTTGACGTATTTCCGATGCAAACAAGCTATGAGGGTGGGACATACGTTTAGATGAATTTGATTGGAACATTGACAAGTGGACGGGTTTTAAGAACTTTAGACAGATTCGATAGAAGGATAGCGTTGATTGACGGGTGGATGTTGTGAGATTATTGGCCTAAAATCTAAGGTACCTGTTGTCGTCATTGCACGTGACCTACCGTTTTCCAGGAAGTAAGAAATTATATACTTTGATATAAGATTACAACAAAAGTAGAATTTTGTAATTTTTTTGGCATACATCGTTGAATAGGTGTACACTATGACCAATTATGTGAACCAAAATGGGACAGAATGCTTTTTTCATTTCAGTGCGACTTTAATGGCCTCATTTACTAAGAGATCGTAGGACAGAAAACTGGGCGTACGGTCATTCCCACGTTCGGCATTTATCAATTTCGACGTGAGTGGAGACTGCGACTAAATATCACGTCAAGTCTTAGCTCATGTACGCAAGTTTGATCATTGTCATGAGACTGATTCTGACTGGCATCTAAGTGCAGCCACATATTCATTCATCACTTCAAAATATGTAGCCTACCCTATGGCAAAAAATATTTTGTAAGGGTCTCTTCTATGCATCATATATCCCTAACAAAATGGGTATTTTCCAATTGTTTAATTAACAGGGTAAACTGGTTTTTAGTGTAAGAGTAATTTCACTTTCATTTTGAGCCTACTTACAGGTGCATCTCAGAAAATAAGAATATTGTGAAAAAGTCCATTATTTTCCGTAATTTAATTCATACAGTGAAACTTTCACTTTCATGTATTCTAGATCTATTACACACGGTGAAATATTTCAAGCCATTTTTGTTTTAATCTTTATGATTGTAGTATGTCAAGTATGTTCATGTATACACTCAATACTTGGTCGGGGCTCCTTTTGCACTAATTACTGCATCAGTACACGTGGAGTGTGGCATGGAGGCAATCAGCCTTGAAATATCTCACTACATGTGTAATGAATCTATGATATGAAAGTTTATAAGAACTTATATAGAACTAAATTACGGAAAATAATGAACTATCCACAATGTTCTAATTTTCTGAGATGCACCTGTAAACTATGCAGCCTTACAAGTCTTAAAATGGAAGTGAAATTAATGTTATACCAATCAGTGTACTGGTTACATGATTACTAGCAATCAAAATTAACAAATGAAAAGCAATGGGTAGGCTTCAGTCACTTGTTTAAATAAGAGCTGTGACCGTCATATGGGTAATGCCATGCTCTGTAGGAGACCTATGCGCGTCCCATCGTTCAGCCGAGGTGAGAGGAGTGGGCGAGCGAGTTAGGCTATTAACCTGACGCACCAGTTTCTATAGGCCTACTGGCTGACAGAATATTTTACACTCACACAGGTGTTAGCCCTAATTGGAGATAGTTACTTTGTGATTTATTGTCACAATAATATTTTTTTCTGTATGGAAGGTAAAATAACATTATTATTATTATTATAAATCCTCAAATTAGCAGCAATGTGCGATGGTTAAACAGGCTACACAATTAAACAAGGAAGCTGCCCAGCTCACACGCTGTCTTGATTGTGTAAATTTACATGTGTGAGCTAAAATAAAATTGTAAAATGATTTATCATTTAAAAAATAAAAAAAAAGTAAAATGCAAGATGGTTTTCCGGGATCTTTCCATGGATCTTTCCTGCAATCGGATCTGTGCTCCTTTGATAAATGAGGGTCAATTTGTCCATTTAGGAGCACCTTTTAGAGAACAAGGGCAGTCAAACTGATGTATGCATGTACATATTTTTTATTATTCTATATTTTTTATTGTATTCTATACGATACACATGCTGTACATATGGATGCATATAGTCCCTGTTCTTTCTCTTTATGCTTATTGCTATAAGGCATACTCGCTATCTGCACTTCCAACCTTGCTGTCATTTTTCCCACTGCTGAAATGTCTGTCTGTCTGTCTGTCTGTCTGTCTAGTGTTCCAAACTAGCCTAACACAGCCAATTCCAATTGGTTGCATCAATAACTGCTCGTTGGTGGAGGCCTGAGATTAATGTGAACCCACAATGTAACTCTCTAGGAACAAGGTTAGTAGCCACTGATATACTAGTGTTCATTAACTGCCAGTTGAGACAGCAGTGATGTCACCTATTCCAAGTAGAATTGACAGATGTAGATGTGACGGTCAGATAAAACATGCTCAGCACCAGTCTGACCTCATTCACAGGGATCTGGGCACTCTGGGAAATCTCATGGAAGGTCAGCTGTCTGTGGTTGGCCGGGCGGGTGAAAGTCATCTGTGTGGAAGAGAGAAAGCAGGACATTTAAAATAGTGTCTCACTATTAAAACATTCACTATCTGAGTACTACGGGATTACCAACCTCCATCACACAAAGGAGCTGGATCTTCTGCATCAGCTTTGCCTCGTGGGCTGCCAGGTCGGGCTAAAGCAGAAACACATTCCACAAGTTCAGTTTGTTGATAAAAGTGGGTTAATTATTGTACTGCACGTGTGGCAATGACTTTGGTGGTCTTAAAACAGCAAGTCTTGTCATTTTCTCAATATACAGCATAATGTCCAAATGAATTTGTTCCAAAGAGATCTTGCCTGCTGGCCCCAGGCAGACTTGAAGGTCTGGAACTTCTCCACATTGCCTCCATTAAAGGCGTACAGCGTATCAATGAGCCACTGCTTGTCTGTGCTCCTCAAAGACTCTAGCACTGGATGCATTAGCTGCAAAGGCAAACATTGCATGGAATAATGGTAGTAAATTATATATAAACGCAAGATTTATGATATTGAAATGACTATGATTGGTAAAATAAAAAGGATTACAACCCTTCACCCAGGCAATGGTCACTTACCAACTCTCCAAAATTGTAAACTCCTTCCCCTAAGAGTCCAGCCAGGCCCAGTGTGAAAGCCCTCTCCTGCTTTTCTGTCTCTACAGTTAAGATTATCAATGACATTATGAAATAATTAAGAAGCCATGATGAAAAAGTACATTGAGCAGCCTGATATGATATAAATCCAACATTAATTGATACTCCAAATCAATCCACATACCACATGCTATTGTAACCACTGTGTGAGCAATTCCCTTTAGGAGTTACCTGCCAAATCTTTAATGTCTACACAGCCCAGGTAGCGTAGAGCATCCTTGTAGTAGTTGGCGTGGTTTCCAACAATGCGATAGTATTTGCTGGACAGGTCGTAGAAGCGGCCATGGACTGACGTCACCCCAGGTAAATTGTTCAACATCTCATCAACCTCCTCGATGATTTTCTTTAGAGAGGGCGGTTTTAGTCAAGGATATTGATCAATGTGACAGACATTAATTTCATAACAGTGTCTAAAAGGACTCTAGTGAGATGTACCCGTGAGTGTTTTACCTTTGTGGCTGGAAGCTCATTGATCTCCAGCTTTAGACGGCCAATAGAGGTCTTGCACAGAATGACTGCCTCATCGCTGCTTTTCACCTGTAAAACACTATAGTATTTATCAACAAATACTTTTGTATGCTTTTTGTCTTCTAAATGACCAATTATTGGCACAATAAATTTACCTTTTCCTTGGTTTTCTCAAGGAAAGTGATGGCATCTTTAGGATCTGAAAAGACATTTGTTTAGGCAGGAAGTGTGATTTGATAGAGGATATTTTCAAGTTTAACGCTTTTACTGCATCAAAGTACAACTAAGATCTGCAGGCAAGTTATGACCAAGCATTCACCTGGCATCTGTCTCGTAACAAAGAGGATAATCTCCACCAGCGACAAGGGGTTGATTCTGGTGGAAATATAAGGCAGGCAATGTGAGCAATTAATTAGCAGTAAAACAGGAGGGTGTTCAATTCTGAAAAGTTATCCTCACCTGTGTTCAAAGTCACTGAGGAAATTTTCGTACAGCTGCAAGAGCACAGGACTTGTTAGTGACAGTGTAATGGCACAAGGCTTGTCAGTGAAAGTGAATGACAATTTGCTTAAAGGAGTAGTAAAGGGAAAATGCATGTTTAGCCCTGTTATAAGGTTACTCATGATCATAAACAATGGTTCAGATCAAAACGTTGACAAAACTAGCACTTCTGAGAAAGTCTTAGATAATTGCTCTACCACCGTTTTGGTCATACAATGGATGTGGGTGGGCACCTTGAAAAATCATTCAAAAAACATGTTAAACTCTCAATTTCAAAGACAAGAAACTCACCGAGGTGTTAGTTGGCGTTCTGACATATAATTCACCATAAAGTAAGATTCTAGTTCATCTGGAAAGGCTTTTTTAAATATTTAGCATAGAACTATTTAGTCGCAGCACATACGTGTGTAAACTTCCGCAAACTAGGTAGCCTAGCAACTAGGGATGGGACGGTTACCGGTGTCACGGCGGTGAAACCGCGGTGAAAACAACACAACCGGTTAAATTTTCATTCATAACCGTGCATAAAAAAATAAAATAAAAAAAAAAGACAACCGTGCATGACTACGTCACTGAAAAATCATACTAAATGCTGTCTGACTTTGAAAAATATGCTAAATGCTTTCTGGCTGGGGGTTGTTTTTAGGCTATACCATTTTGTTCTGCGAATACAGTAGCCTATCGATGCAGCGTACGCCTCATTTGAGAATAAAGTACTGTATTTGATCAAAGCACGCACTCAAGTGGCAATTCGTTTATTTTATTATAGGCTACTGTAGGCCTATTATAGGCTAGGCTATATGAGTTTAGTTGGCTATTTGATTGCAATTTTGATGCATTTTCACAAGTAATTAAGGGTATTTATCGGTCTATTATGAGTCTATATGAAACAAGTATAAACCACTTATTGAATTTGGTGCATTTTAACATATGTTTCAGTCATCCGGACATTTCAGAGATACGAACGACCTTCGGTCCCGTTGGGTTCAGATAAGTGGGGTCCTACTGTAATTTATTTTTTGTCTTTTCACGTTACGCCCTGTGCATCAGTAGTGTCACAAATTAACAATACCAATTCAGTTCTTTTAAGAATTTATAGTTGTCTTGTCTTTCCATCAAATACTGTAGTAGAAAAGTAGGGTATCGATAGTGGGATCGATAAAGACTCGAATCGTTAAGCAGTCTCAATAATGGTATCAGTATCGATAAAAATTACGAGACCCATCCCTAACCGTGATAAAACCGTGAACCGTGATCATTTTGGTCACTATAACTTAGACCTGGTCCAGGGCGATATCCTACGTATAACGCCCTGTTACTCTCAATGCAATTTGCCTATGAAAGCGCTTCATCGGCCCGGTCGTCCGACTCTACAGACAAAACCGTTTCGTCACTCACCAAAGTAAACACATCGTTGGAAAGATGAAAGCCTTTTCTCCTAAAGCGCTACAGTTTGTAGTCCCCCACCTTTCAAATAAAGGGCAAATTTGTACACTTAAATGTTTTATATCCACAGCGCATCGACTGTCTTCTTCTACCGGCGAATCGGCGCTCTCCGCTTTTAGTCCACTCACTGCTGCCGCTTATGTCGGGGATGATGCATTACATCTTAAAGTCTCTCAACACCATTTAAGATGTAATGCATCATCCCCGACATGGGCGGCAGCAGTGAGTAGGCTAAACAAAGCGGAGAGCGCCGATTCGCCGGTAGAAGAAGACAGTCGATGCGCTGTGGATATAAAACATTTAAGTGTACAAATTTGTCCTTTATTTGAAAGGTGGGGGACTACAAACTGTAGCGCTTTAGGAGAAAAGGCTTTCATCTTTCCAACGATGTGTTTACTTTGGTGAGTAACGAAACGGTTTTGTCTGTAGAGTCGGACGACCGGGCCGAGGAAGCGCTTTCATAGGCAAATTGCATTGAGAGTAACAGGGCGTTATACGTAGGATATCGCCCTGGACCAGGTCTAACTATAACTGTGATATGAAAATTTAAACTGTCCCATCCCTACTAGCAACATAAACAATAACAATAGCTACCGTAAGTAGCTCCGCTTCCTGAATCCCCTCTGCGGATTGATCTACACAACGGTCACTTCAATACATGTAAATGGATTTCATAAAATGATCAATAAAACCCTACAGGATTCATACTTTGCGGCGAATTTGATGTCAGAACACCAACGGACACCAATTACCCCCTCAATTACCCCCTCGGTGAGCTTCTTGTCTTTGAAATCGAGAGTTTAACATGTTTTTGAATGACTTTTCAAGGTGCCCACCCACATCCATTGTATGACCATAAGTTTAGTCTAAAGTCAAAACGTTGACAAAACTAGCACTTTTGAGAAAGTCTGATAATTGCTCTACCACCGTTTAGGTCCTAAACGGTGGTAGAGCAATTATCAGATTTTCTCAAAAGTGCTAGTTTTGTCAACGTTTTGATCTGAACCATTGTATATGATCATAAGTAACCTTAAAACAGGGCTAAACATGCATTTTCCCTTTACTACTCCTTTAATGAATGAATGAATGAACACAGTACCTGTATAAGGCCATCCCCGGTGGCAAAGCAAGGATCCTTTACAAAGTCTGTAAGCTTCAGGGTCAACTGATGCCACAACCTGTCAAGTGGAAAGCGAAGAAACAGTTTGAGAGCCTCATCTAACGATACAAGGCATAAACTCACATTTTAGCTAGGTAAAGTACTACTAACGTCCATGTTTGCTCAAATCTGTCTTTGTAGTCTGCACGATAGTGTCTGATCACAGTGAGTTTGCTAGCTAACGTTACCATACATCACAGACAAGCCAACAGTTAGCTCAAGATATGCAGAAACACAGTTATGTCTAAACAGCTAGCTAAAGCTAGAGCTGCTGCCGTTGCAAGCTCTTGTCTTGGCCAAGTTACTCTGTTGCCGTTGCTTGCTAGCTAGCTAGCTAACTAACTATCTAACTAACTAACTAGCTAGCTAACTAACTAACTAACTAACTAACTAACTAACTATCTAACTAACTAACTAACTAACTAGCTATCTAGCTAACTAACTAACTAGCTATCTAGCTAACTAACTAGCTATCTATCTAACTAGCTATCTATCTAACTAGCTATCTATCTAACTAGCTATCTAACTAGCTATCTAGCTAACTAACTAACTAGCTATCTAGCTAACTAACTAACTATCTAACTAGCTAGCTAACTAATTATCTAACTAACTAGCTATCTAGCTAACTAGCTATCTATCTAACTAGCTATCTAGCTAACTAACTAACTAACTAGCTATCTAGCTAACTAACTAACTATCTAGCTAGCTAACTAACTAACTATCTATCTAGCTAGCTAACTAACTATCTAACTAGCTAGCTAACTAACTATCTATCTAACTAACTAACTAGCTATCTAGCTAACTAACTATCTAGCTAACTAACTAACTAACTAACTAGCTATCTAGCTAACTAACTATCTAACTAGCTAGCTAACTAACTAACTATCTATCTATCTAACTAACTAACTAGCTATCTATCTAACTAACTATCTAGCTAACTAACTATCTAACTAGCTAGCTAACTATCTATCTAGCTAACTAACTAACTAGCTAACTAGCTAACTAACTATCTAACTAGCTATCTATCTAGCTAACTAGCCATCTATCTAACTAGCTATCTAGCTAACTAACTAACTAGCTATCTATCTAGCTAACTAACTAGCTATCTATCTAGCTAACTAACTATCTAACTAGCTAGCTAACTAACTATCTAACTAGCTAGCTAGCTAACTAACTATCTAGCTAACTAACTATCTAACTAGCTAACTATCTAACTAACTAACTAGCTAGCTAACTAACTATCTAACTAACTAGCTAGCTAACTAACTAACTAACTAACTAACTAGCTAGCTAGCTGTTGCCACAGCCGTATTGATAGCTAACTACTATTATTGTGTTGCTATGCTGGTTCAAAAAACCTTGTGGACCCAGATGAATACATGTTTCATAACTAAAGTGAAGCAAAGACATTTGCTTAACGTCTATAATGCAATCAACCCCATCTTAATAGCTACCAAACCATGGTGATTGAGTATTAGCTTGTTAGCTTGTTAGCTAGCTAACTCCACCCATGACTCAGCGGGTGAATGACATGGTTGCTATATCAGCTAGCCATTATTTTACACTTCTTACTTCTTGTTGTACAACTCCTCCAATGTGTGCCATTCTGCCGCCATCTCGGGGGTCGAGCTGCTGCTCTGCTGCTGTTTGAGGAACCCAGTGACATCTTTCATTGTAGCGGATAATAAGAGTTAATAAGTGCAGATTCAGAAGCGTGTTGCTAAGCTTTGCTAGCTAGTTTGAGCTGCTGCTTTACCGTAAAGACTGGGAGGAACATGGAGGTTGACCTGGGCGGGATCGAGTTACCGTAAATACCATAAGATGAAGTAACATGAACCATTTTTTATATTACACATTATATTACAATTTTATATTCTTTAGCCCTCACATTTTATCAGAAGTTATAAGGTGTTAACTTGGTGAATACAGAAGAGATACAGTATTTATCTCTATTAGAAATCTCAAAAGACTGGTGGGTAAATTATCAGCGGTCACTTACGAAGCAACTCTACGGTATATTCAACTTTTGACGTCATGAGGTCAAAGGAAGCCAACACACAACTCCTTCACTCACTGTGCATTTTCTATCTGGAAAAATATTACACATTTTACACGTATGACAGTAAGCCTCAGTGTTTAAACAGTAATTACTGTCACAAAAATCTGGCTGGATTCAAGCGGGGTGGCACCAGTAAACAGCCATTTGAATTGCCGTACGCACAACTGAAATGACTTATTGCATGACCTCAACACGGGTTCAATGCAGGTTGTGCCTATATCATAATATTAAGTTAAGAAGAGTCATCACTCCAAAAGGTATGTTGTTCGCTGGCTTCTGAAATGAATTTCGATGTAAATGATAGAGCTGCCATTCTTCTGTCCTGAATGTATGGGAGGGGGACCGCAGGCAGTCACCGGAGGAAGGGGAGGGTTACTGATTTTTTAAATTCATTTTATATATTTGAGTCCATGCAAGGGGAGGGTCATAATGTAAATCGATCAATTTAATCATCAATATATAATATTTTCTTCAGCTTTTCGGAATTCAGTTCTCTTATCTCTAGTAACGTCATATGGAATATTGCTTGGGCTATTTGGTGGGGGAGGGTCAATCTTTTTTTTTCAATCACTCGGAGAGGGTCAAAGAAAAATATATTTCTGTCAGAGGGAGGATCATGCATTTTTATTTCCCAGCACTGAAGTCTTCCAGTGACCCCCTCCCATACTTTTAGAACGGTCCCTACCTTGAATAGTAACCCTAACCCTACAACCTCAATTTCCTTTTTAGACCAACAGACAAGAGGACTTTGTGTAGCTCAAAAGCAAACAAATGTCTCATGCCAAACACAAGGCAGGACAGCAAGCTTGAAAGAGACTGAATCTTCTGTGCTTTTGGGGTAAGTCCTCTGGAGTGGGGGTCGCTGTTGCATAACTGTTATTTCAAATGCAACAAATTCTACGATGCAATAAAGTAACTGTTCCCTGCTTCCTTATGCTCAAGTGGTCAAAGAAATGGATAGCTCTTTGATTCTGCATCAAAATCAAACAGTGTGCATCCTCTTGTACAGTATAGCCTAACCACGAATATCTCACAGGACCAAGTGTCTCTGGTGGAATGGGACTCGTCGTCTGTTCTCCAGGGAGAGAGGGGAGAGCTCCCAGCAGCAGACCCTTAAGAACCTGGCCAAAAACATCAGAGAGCGACAATACAAGAAGATTGTGGTGATGGCTGGAGCTGGGATCAGCACCCCTAGTGGCATCCCCGACTTCAGGTGACTAGAGATGTGGCTGGAATGCTGCCCCTCAGGAGACTAGAGATGTGGCTGTAGTGCTGCCCCTCAGGAGACTAGAGGTGTGGCTGGAATGCTGCCCCTCAGGAGACTAGAGATGTGGCTGTAATGCTGCCCCTCAGGTGACTAGAGATGTGGCTGTAGTGCTGCCCCTCAGGAGACTAGAGATGTGGCTGTAATGCTGCCCCTCAGGTGACTGGAGATGTGGCTGTAGTGCTGCCCCTCAGGTGACTAGAGATGTGGCTGTAGTGCTGCCCCTCAGGTGAATAGAGATGTGGCTGTAATGCTGCCCCTCAGGTGACTAGAGATGTGGCTGGAATGTTGCCCCTCAGGTGAATAGAGATGTGGCTGTAATGCTGCCCCTCAGGAGACTAGAGATGTGGCTGTAATGCTGCCCCTCAGGTGAATAGAGATGTGGCTGTAATGCTGCCCCTCAGGTGAATAGAGATGTGGCTGTAGTGCTGCCCCTCAGGTGACTAGAGATGTGGCTGTAGTGCTGCCCCTCAGGTGAATAGAGATGTGGCTGTAGTGCTGCCCCTCAGGTGACTAGAGATGTGGCTGGAATGCTGCCTCCTGTGTCTGCGGTATTGTCCTAAAACCAGGTGAATTATGTGAGCCCTATCAAAAACAAACAACAGATGCATTTTGTACTGTACACATACTACGCTCCATGTGAAAATCTTATTTTCTTGAACTGTTCACAGGTCCCCAGGCAGTGGTCTCTATGACAATCTCCAACAGTACGACCTGCCTTATGCAGAAGCGATATTTGAGATCAACTTTTTTCACCACAAACCAGAGCCCTTCTTTGCCCTGGCCAAAGAGCTGTATCCAGGCAATTACCAGCCGAACCTGACTCACTACTTTGTACGTCTCCTTCATGACAAGGGTCAGCTTCTCAGGATGTACACGCAGAACATCGATGGTTTGGAACGATGTTAGTTCATCAACTATGCTCTTGAATATAACACTTGAAGCCTAACATTTGTGAAACAATCATTGGATAGGATTCTGACACTTCTCCCTTTTTGTGTGTGTGTGTGTGTGTGTGTGTGTGTGTGTGTGTGCTTGCGGTTGTGCGCGTGTGTATGTTTGTGCTTGCGGTTGTGCGTGTGTGTGTGTGCTTGCGGTTGTGCATGTGTGTGTGTGTATGTGTTTGTGTGTGACTCAAGTGGCAGGGATTCCTCCCGAGAGGCTAGTCGAGGCCCATGGCACGTTCGCCACGGCTACTTGTACAGTGTGTCGCAGAGAATATAAAGGAGAAGACCTGCGTGTGAGTTGGTTTCTGTTGAGCACCTTCCCATGAGAGCGTTTGAGTGATTAATGCTGGTTCAGTTGTCATTTTTGCCATAGGCACTCTTGTTGAGAGTTTTCATAACTACAATCCCATCCATTTGTTCTCAAATGTAACTTATGTCAGAGAAACCCTTTGACTTATGTCAGAGAAAAACTTTGTTTTGGAAAAGTGCTTTACAAAAGAAGTTGATTAAGCATGCCCTATATGTTTCTGCTGTTATCCTGCTAGCCAGATGTCATGGAAGGAACGGTTCCTAAGTGCTCTTCCTGTAAGGGAGTGGTGAAGCCCGACATAGTCTTCTTTGGAGAGGAACTGCCCCGGAACTTCTTTAAGTACCTCAGAGACTTCCCCCTGGCGGACCTACTCATCATCATGGGCACTTCTCTGGAGGTGAGAGACTGCAGGGCTCCTTTAGCTTGCTTGGGATTCTCACTCAACACACAACAGTCTCAGTGAACAAGCTCACCTGGATGATATTGTGTGATGGTTATGAAGCAGTGATGGGAGATCAGAGATGTGCTTGTTTAGGGGCCGGTCCCTCAGCTGCCGCTCCCTCTTGTATTTCCTAAGATTCTTCTTCTTCTCAGGAAGTCTGAATTCCCATTCATGAAAAAACACCAAACGCTGCTCTTAGGTCCAGTCCTCTGCCAGAAGTCCTCAACTGGCATCGTGGGACTATAGTCCTGATGGTAGCGCTACAGCAACCATCTAAAGTTTAAACCTTTAAAAAATCATAACAGATCAGCCGTATGTGCTATCACTTTGCAACCACCACCAACATGTACGTTGGAGCTGGCAGGAATGATCAAGTCCATCACTCCATTTTTCTCAAAAACTGTAAAACCTATCGAACCTGACTCCTCCCACATGTTTTGGTTAATTCACACCTCAATTGCTACACTGCATCCTCAGACTGTCCTCCACAGACAATCTTTACAGATTCTTGAAATCTCAAACATTGTGCCCATAGTTCATCAAAAATGTTTTACTGTAAACAGTACTGTATGCAGCTACTGCAAATACTCAAATCTCAAATGTTCATGAAAACAACTAAAACATTTTCATGACATGGCAGATGTAGTGTTAAGAATTCTATCACAAAAACAGAATTTTTGACAGTATTTTGAAGTCTGTCCTCATTTTCTCCCCTCAAACTACTGCTGTTCATACAGTACAGGAAAAAATACACTACCCACAATCCTATAGTGCAACAGCAATGTCTCCTCCAATCAGAGACATTGTTGTTGGCAACCCTACCCCAATAGCGGACCCTAGGACTACAACTGGCTAAACTGACTCTGATTGAGAGGACACCTGTGCCACTGATTGTTTGATTGGTTTCCTCCTGTCTTGTTAGTCTGTGTATATATAGTCTGTGTATATATAGTCTGTGTATATATATATCCTACATGTAGCTCCCCCAGTCCAGTTCTTTGTTTGTTCATTATTTGCTGTAGCTGTGCGTTGTCCCTGGTGTTTCCTGTGCCATCTTTTAAGTTTGTACGCTTGTAAGCTTTGTCTTTTGTTTAGTGATGGGGAAACGAAGCTTTCCGACGCATTGACACATTCCACACAATTCAACACATTCGACATTGTGTCAGAAGAAGTGTCTCTCTCTATTGGTGCAGTCGATACAGCAGCTCCATAATGACATCTGCTGGCCAATTCATAGTATGACGACTGTATAGATTGATTGACAAGTCAAGTCCTAGAGGAATTTTTGGCAAAATAGAAATGATCCCACCGTCATGTGATGACTTGTTCAAGACGAGTCGGATGAACGTAGGAAGCTTCATTTGAAAGATCACGTGGTTTTTTCCAAATTGACGCAAGCATCAACACATTTGTATCGACGCACATTGCGTCGGGAGGTCAACACCGTGTTGTGACTACTGGGTGGAGCGTAACATCACTACGTTTGTTCTGCACTTGTTGAGTGTGTACCTTGGTTTTATTGTTTAGTCTTTGGTTTTGGTTTTTCCCCCTCGTGGTGCCTTTAACATTTTGTGGAAACTTGTTAGACTTGCTTGGTGTAACTTGGTGAGTTCATGCCCAGGGGGATGCAGAATCAAAATGTGAGTGCATACTCATTGTGCTGTGTGACATGATTTTAGAAATATTTTAAAGTTTTAAATGATGGCAGTTCTGCAGACAGACTCATGTATTTGTCATGTGTCTCCTCTTCCTCCTCTTCTACCTCATGCACACTTCCCCATAGTCTCATTTAGTTTAGCTATTGGCCTTCATGCACAGTTTGTCCTTCGGGGAATATCCCAGGATAGTGTTACTCTGTTTGTTTTGTTGTTAGTTTGTCACCCTCTAGTAGTTAAGACATGCTTAGTGCAGCTTCAAGCTTGATCAGGCCAGCCTGTTCCGGATCTGGAGCAGGAACTCTTACTGTTCGTCTGGTTTACATCTCATATGACCAGTCTTGTCTGCTAATTACTCACAGTCCAATCAATTGTCAGTGAATCTATGCTCAGTCCAGAGTCCAGTAACTCATTCCCATCGCAGTATGTAGGCCTACTAAAATGTCCATCCAGGATTTCTATGGTGTAACTAAGCTGTGACATGTATACTTATTGTAGTCAGAGCTATCTGAAGCAGCCATGTCCTTATATTCACTGCAACATCTCCAATGTTCATACAACAAGTGACATCACTGACATCGTAGATGTAGTGGCATTTTTCAGAATTATGGTGTCTCAAAAAAAGAGAGTATTTTGAATTCTGTCCTCATCCAGTCCCCCTCAAACTATTGCTCTCATAGGAAAAGAATGCACTACCCATAATCCTATAGTGCAACAGTGTGAGCTACACCAATCAGAGATGTCACTGTTGGCAACCCCTGCCTAGGACTACATCCAGTCGAATTGATTGATTGGTTACTGATTGAACAGAGTTACTCTGCAATTAGGAAGACGAGACAAAAAAATATTTCAAACCCCAGCCAGTTTGTCACTCATGAAGGTCATACATGCATACATACATACATACATACATACATACATACATGCATACATACATACATACATACATGCATGCATACATACATACATACATACATACATACATACATACATACATACATACATACATACATACATACATACATGCTGTACATGAAGGCTGCCACATGTCTTGTATTATTGAAGTTTGAGAATGTCCTTTTGTAGAACTTAAAGGACAATGCTAGTTTTTGACAACCTGGACCTTATTTACGACATATTATAAGACGTTTGACTCACCGAGATCACTTTGGTGTAGTTCGGAGGCCTGTAGAAGAAATCATGTGTCTGAAATTAAAAAATCCAGCGCGAGCCAGTATATCCATGTAATGGCGGTGGTGGGGGCAACGAGAATGCAGCTTCAAAAAATCTATTTTCTGCCGCGAAACGGTTGTTTTCATCAATCTGTCTTGATGAATCGCTAGTTGTGCTTACATAGAGAGCGTAGGCCTGTTGTGGTATTTCACATGCCTCTGTAATATGATCTTTAGAAACGTCTTTAGACACGAAATAGCTTCCTCACTTGCTCCAGCACGCATGCGCACAGCGTGCTGGAGCAACGATTGCGCGCTGTGCGCATTAGTGCTGGAGCAAGTGAGGAAGCT